>NC_133456.1:43764503-43824503 GCF_048565385.1 Saimiri boliviensis
GTTGTTAAAAATATTTACAACATGAAGCTTTACAGAGAAAAAAATTGCCAGCTCTGGTGTAAAGTATCATAAGCAATAAAATGAGCAGGTGCTATTATTTTTATCATGTTATATCCCATTTGCTGATTCCATGCTAACAGAGCTGTGTTTTAGCAAACAATTTTGTTTAAAAACCAACTTCTTTACAGGCAGGGGTTATCCTGGGTACTAGAGAAGACGACTACCTTTTCATTCAAAAGCATGCTTCGCATTGCAAAATAACCAACTGGCATCAGGTTTGTAAAGCAGCCTACTCAGAACTTGGTTACTTTTTCAGTGGCTAAGGCCTGATCTCCCTGGTTAAGGTGATATAATTAAACTTGGAAATCTAAAATCTAAGTACCACCTGTTCTTAATTCTCCTCGAGCCATTCCTCACACACCATTGGCATTGAGATCAAGGAGCCAGCTACTCTCCCTCAACTTTATCATACTTTCCAGAGTGTCAGCCACACACTCAGTTCCCCCACGTGCACACCGAGTCAAAAGACAAACAGAAGACAAACTGCTTTTAAGAAGGGCACAGCGTGCCTACTTTGATACCTTTTCCTTTCCTTGGTTCCAAAGTCTATCCTCATGTGGACCGATAACAAAGCTGTCACCTGCTGCAGGGTGAAACAGAGTGAGACCAACAGATGGCTATGATGTGAAAGGGAACCGTGGGTGAATTTGGCAAGATGCTAGATTATGAAAAATAATAATTTCAAACACTAGTTTGTTATTAAATGGAGTCAGATTTTCACAACTTCTTGTTATAGGATTTCCAGCAATGGGAATGTAACATTCTTGGGTTAATTATGTCATTCTTTAGGGAAAAAAAAAGTTTGTTAACAGCTAGCCACCTGCCATGTATTAAAAAATAAGAGGCGGTAGATTGCTTTCTGGAAATAGAACATTTTTGAAATGTAGATGCTGTAATTTTGCCAAAGGCTGATGAAACCCCAAAAGGTAATTATGTCAGCCTGAGAAGACTATAATAGTGAAAATAAGATTTAGAAAAAGAGTTGTATGTTTTCAGCCACCATCAGCAGACAATTTTAAATTTGGAATTGAATGCCATTGTGCTTGGGCATAGTTTAAATCTTTTCCTCCCCACCAAATGTTTCTCTCATTTGCCTGAAAAACTTCCAATTCTCTCTCTTCCTCTTTTCGCTATTTCCCTTCTTTTCTTGCTTTCCCACCTCCTCTCAGCTTCTCACCCTTCCCACAACCACTAATGCTCTTAATATAACTTAGAATCATATAGAAATTTGTGCTCTTTCAACAGAGAATGGAAAGCAAAGGATTTTTGTACGATGTCACCATTGCCTTTTCTTTTCATATTAAAAAAATGTTGAACAGCCCCTGTAAGTCCATTTTAAGGAATCTGTCCTAGAGATATACTTCCAAGTATGCAGAGATATATTATGAAGCTCTTCATTGAAGCCTGAGGATGGGAAAAAAAAAAAAGAAATGAGGCAGAGATTAGAAACAATAGGAACCGTGGGGAAATACAGGACAGGAGAAGACAGGAGGAAGACCAGGAACTGGGAGTGTTTAAACTAACACAGCAAACCCCCGAAATGTGGTGTCAGAGAAGAGCTAGCAGCAAAGGCTTCCCTTTCGTGGTCCACATAGGACTGTATGTGACCTATATTCATTTTTTAAAACTCAGTGTCCTAACTCTAGAGAATCTCGTATTATTTTGCTGGTGAGGCATTAGGGACTTGGAAATGAGCTCAAAATATACTAGCGATACACTTGGTATAACTGAAGATCCTTTTCATTGACACTGTATTAATGAAAGATGCCAGAAAGAAATAAGACAGCATTAGGCTGCCAAAGGTTTTTATTGTAATAAACTCAGTGGGGCAGGTCATGTGGCACAATGAGCCCTCAATTAGCCTGCAGGAAGAGAAAAATAAGTTAGGTATAAACAGCACCAGGACTAGGGAAATTTACTCAGTTGGAGAGTTGGCCTCCAAGTAAGGTGGTAGGAATCTGAATCAGGGTCCAAGTTGATGGAGCAAATTTTTTCTCCATCTGGGCTTGAGTTGATATCCCAAGATTCAAATTACATGGTTGGGGCCCAGCAGCTGGAGTTTTCCAGTAGCTGTGCTGCTCAGAAACAGGTGGATGGGAATTGTGTGGTTTCTGGAGTGTAGAAATCCATCTGGGTTGAAGTAGGATTCTAGCCAGTTGTTGGCAAAAGGGAGAGAGGGTTCAACTCTTAGGCAAATTGGGACTGTTTCAGAACCTTGTTGTGATTGTTAGAGCTCAGAAACAAGATCCAATCCTAGTCAGAAAACTAGAGTATAAATCAGGACCTGAGGCAGTTTTCCAGTCCCATGAAAGCAGCCCAGGAGGCTGGATAAGGAAGCCATAGCTAAGCAGGCACAAAGGCATCTCGAAACTTACACCTGTTATGAATTGGGAGTTACTCCAGACTCTGATGCACAGTTCGACAGGCAAGTTCATCATTTGGTTCAGGCATGAAGAGCACAATGTGAGAAGTAATGAAAACAGTAAGAAATGACATTCCTGGTGAAATCTTAAGAAATGTTTTGCATGGTGCTAACAATTCGAAAGATCCTGAAAGTGTAGATTGGATAATTTTTGGAGGGTCAGTAAAACAGTTCAGGGCTGATTACTTCAATCTTTAATTTATGAGTTTATTCTTCAGAAAGTTAGTGGTGGTCTTTGACTTGAAGAATAGACTGCTCGACACTACTGACTTCAATTTCACAAGCAAAATGTAAATGAGTAAAAAGCAAGCTAATTATTCACTTTGTATAGAAAGCAAGTGTCTGGGATATCTTTGGATTCATACTCCTTACTTTCTGTATCCCACATCAGGAGCAGATATGGCATATATAGTTGATGTCATAGTATCTGTGAGTAATTGATAATATGTGATATCTGGTAATACTGTACTTAAGGCGGAGGAAAAAATTTGCCATTTAGGGAGTACCTTTAAGAGTTTATGCTAACATTTTAAATATTTTTAAAATTTTAGTTCATATACATTTTAATCTTTAAGCCTACATTATATATCATATGTCACTCATGTTTTCCAACAGTGGAATTCTACGTGGTAACTCAATTGTAATAATATTTCCTTAGAGGTGCCAAAAGTTATTTAGCAGATGTAAAATGTTTTCATTCATAATATATATGTGAGTATGAAGATTTATACCCGGATTTATCCATTGTATGATTATACTGAAAGGAACAGATTTACTGCACATCATGATAATTCTCATTAGTGGCTGTTTACCATTTGTTAGATAATGTGCTGAGTGATTTTACAAACATTAACTCATTTAATAATCAGAAAAATTCTAGTTAGCAAATATTCTTACTCCGATTTCTTAGAGGAGGAAACTGAGAGTTAGAGTCCTAAAGCTAAAAAGTGGTGAAATTGCATATGACCCAAGAACTAGAAGATGGTGAAACTGGCATTCAGACCAAAGTCTATATTGATGAATGTTGAGGCTCTTAACATCTACATTATATCACTTGCACAAATTAACTTACTTGATTCACTAATGAAGTCACAGTTGTACAGTAAATTTATACACAAGCCAATTAGCTTTGCATAAAGGAAAGAACACGGCTTCATTGTTACCATACCTGACCACTGCTTGAAATATCTCTGCCTCTAATTTCAGTACATTTGGGCAAGACTGAGAAGCCATTTTAATACAAAACTTGTGTATGACTAACTCTTTAAGTTCCACATTTCGATGTTTAGGAAGAATCAATATTGTGAAGCTGGCCACACTGCCCAAAGTAATTTATAGATTCAACGCTATCCCCATCAAGTTACTAATGACCTTCTTCACAGAACTGGAAAAAAAACACCTTAAACTTCACATGGAACCAAAAGAGAGCCCACATAGCCAAGACAATCCTAAGCAAAAGAACAAAGCTGGAGGCATCATGCTACCTGACTTCAAACTATATTACAAGGCTACAGTAATCAAAACAGCATGGTACTGGTGCCAAAAGAGAGATATAGACCAATGGTACAGAACAGAGGCCCTGGAGGCAATGCCACACATCTACAACCATATGGTCTTTGACAAACCTGACAAAAACAAGCAATGGGGAAAGGATTCCCCATTTAATAAGTGGTGTTGGGAAAACTGGCTAGCAGTGTACAGAAAGCAGAAACTGGACCCCTTGCTGACACCTTACACTAAAATTAACTCCAGATGAATTAAAGACTTAAACATAAAACCTAATACCATAAAACCCAGGCAAAACCATTCAAAGCATAGTTATAGGCAAGGACTTCATGACTAAAACACCAAAAGTATTGGCAACAAAAGCCAAAATGGACAAATGGGATATAATTAAACTCCAGAGCTTCTGCACAGCAAAACAAACAATCATTAGAGTGAATTGGCAATCAATGGAATGGGAAACAAATTTTGTGATCTACTCATCTGACAAAGGGCTAATATCCAGAATCTACAAAGAACTAAAACAGATTTACAAGAAAAAAAACCCACCAAAAGTGGGCGAAGGATATGAACAGACACTTTTCAAAAGCAGACATATATGTAGTCAACAAACATATGAAAAATGCTCATCATCACTGGTCATTAGAGAAATGCAAATCAAAACCACATTGAGATACCATCTCATGCCAGTTAGAATGGCAATCATTAAAAAATCTGGAGACAACAGATGCTGAAGAGGATGTGGACAAATAGGAACACATTTACACTGTTGGTGGGGGTGTGAATTAATTCAACCATTGTGGAAGACAGTGTGGCGATTCTTCAAGGACCTAGAAATAGAAATCCCATTTGACCCAGCAATCCCATTACTGGGTATATATCCAAAGGATTATAAATCATTCTATTATAAAGACACATGCACATGTATGTTCATAGTGGTACTGTTTATAATAGCAAAGACCTGGAACCAACCCAAATGCCTATGGATGATAGAGTGAACAAGGAAAATATGGCACATGTACACCATGAAATACTACGCAGCCACAAAAAATGATGAGTTTGTATCCTTTGTAGGGACATGAATGAATTTGGAAACCATCATTCTTAGCAAACTGACCCAAGAACAGAAAATCAAACACTGCATGTTCTCACTCATAGGCGGGTGTTGAACAATGAGAACACATGGACATAGGGAGGGACACATCACACACTGGGCTCTGTTGTGGGGGCCAAGGGAGGGACAGTAGGGGGCTGGGGAGGTCAGTGATGGATAATATGGGGAGAAATGCCAGATGTAGGTGACGGGGGGATGGAGGTAGCAAACCACACTGCCATGTGTGCACCTATGCAACAATCCTGCCTGATCTGCACATGTTCCCCAGAACCTAAAGTACAATTAAAAAAACCCAAAAAACAAAAAACAATAACTTCTCATAGAAATGTTTGTATCTTAGTCATCTGACTTTAGCAGTGAGTCTTAAATGATTTTAGAAGAAAGTATGTAGAGAATGTGTACACCCCTTTAACTTCTGACTGTAAGTTACATCTATCAATTTCATTCACATTTTCACAAGACAGAGTGATTACATGGTCCTGACCTAAGCAAAGGCAATTTGGAGATGGGGTCTTGTATCTTCAGGCAGAGCAACTGAAACTGGATTTTATAAACAAACCCATCACACTGGTTCTGCCTAAGCCTTATCTCCATCACTGATAATGATGCAGATAATTGACGGGCTGCTGAATTAGCTTTTTAACTATGCTTATAGACACAAAAAGAATAAATAACACAGAGCTCATGTCTTCTTGATAGTAGTAGCCTTTATTTAGGAATTTCCAGAAAACTGGAATCCAATGAGATACCAAGGTTTTTTTCTTCTTATGGAGTTCCACAATAGCTTTACTGTTTCTCATGTTTACCATTTCACCTCCAGTGTTTACTGCAGTGTATGTGCATATACATTTGTTTCGTGAATGTTAAAATGTGCTTATTGTGATAGCAGGTGATTAGGGGGTGAAGTTGCTAATATTTTAGCACCTAATTGAAAAGCCTCTGAATGAAGGTAAATATTTAGAGAGACACCGCTGGAATTTGGAAACACTGCAACAGTGTAAGCCTTGTGGTCAACTACCTTCTCTCAGTCTCAATTTCCCTATGTTAAAAAAGAAGGAAATCTTTGTCTACAATGGTTTAAGCTGTTTCTGGCCAAAGGGCTGACGTTTTTGCTGAAACGGATTTCACCAATGTGGACAAATTCAGGCAATGACTCCCAGAGCCCTTTAGAAGAGAAGGCTTAGCAGGAGCACTTTTAGTCTTTGTATATTCCTGTCTCAAGTGCCCTTTGCTGCTTGCCGGGGCGCTCAGGGAGGCAGACATGACATTTTAACCTAGACCTGTGGTTCTCAACCTTTCCAAGTACGAAGTTTCTTTTAAATGTCAAACCTTACAGAATCCCAAAAGATTCTAGTTGCATTCTTTGAATCAGTTGCTGAGGAACTACAAAACAATAAAGGTCTTATTGAACTTAGTAGTAGTTTTAAATGCGTTTATATATATATATATATATATTTAGAAGGACTGGCTGTTTTATTAGAGTCCACATCAACAAATACAGCCTGTATGGAACAGGACATGAAGATCATGCTCAGTTAATATTTGCTGTGCTAATTTTTAAAAATTATCATTATGAATATGTATACAATACTATCTGTCTAATAGTATTATATCAGTGGGGGAAAAACTTCCTTTTAGAGCTGGCTTGTATTTTACAGAGTAATGATACGAGTCTCAGTAATCCTAGGAAGTATTTCCAAGTCATAGTTACCAGAATTACAGGCTTTGGTTTGGAAACTGCAATTATTATTTCTCTAAGCTTTCATTTACTTCTCCTTTTTTTGAGAGATGGTTTCCCTCGGTTACCAAGACTGGAGTGCAGTAGCATGACTATGGCTCACTGCAGCCTCAACATCTGGAGCTCAAGTGATCCTCCCACCTCAGCCTCCCATGTAGCTGGGACCACAGGTGTGCCTCACACACTTGGCTAATTTAGTATTTTTTGTAGACACAAGTTCCAGTCATGCTGCCACGCTAGTCTCAAACTTCCGAGCCCAAGTGATCCTTCATACTTTATTAATTAAAATGTCATAAAGTTGAAAAATAGATCCAAGACCAATTTATTCAGTCAGTTAACTATATTGGGTACACTATAGGTTTGAAGATGTTTTACAGTAACTCTGAGGACCATGGGTTGAGAAGCAATGAGCAGTGGAAACACTGGTCCCTATAGTGCCAAATATAGCTTAAAGATAGTATGTACTGCTCCATGTATATAGTTGACATAGACAGGTACTTTGAGTACTTTTAATTATTTATAAAGGAATGCCTTATTATGATTAGTCTTCATTTCATTAGGAAGTAGGATACTCAGGGTGTATGTGTGTGTAGGTGTGTTGAATATTTATTCATTTGCTTTCTAGGCATTGAAGAAAGTGGTAAACATTAATAATAAGAGCTAATGTTCACATACAAATGTTCCTCAATTTACAATAGGGTTTCATTTTGATCAACCCGTCGTAAGTAGAAATATTGTAAGTCAAAAATGCATTTAATATACCAAATGTATCAAATATCATAGCTTAGCCTAGCTTATATTAAATGAGCTCAGGATGTTTACATTAGCCTACAGCTGAGCAAAATCATCTAACATAAGGCCTATTTTATAATAAAGTGCTGAATATCTCACATAACAGTATCATACGGCATCACTAGACAGAGAAAATCCAAAATTCAAGTACAGTTTTTACTGAATGAATAGCTCCTTTGCCCCGTCATAAAGTACAAAAATCATAAGTTGCACCATCATAAGTTGGGGACCATTCATAGTGATTAGTATCTACTACACAGATATTTGTTATGTGTTTTAAGATGTATTAATCCTATTATTAACTTTTATTTTACAAGTCAGTACACATAGAGACGTGAAGCAATATGCCCAAGGCTATAAATCTAGTCCATGGCAGCGCCAGCATTCCGACTCAGTGTGCTTAGTCCTTGAGTCCGTACTTTTAATCATTTTGCTGTGCTGCCTCTCAAAACAGTACACTCCCTGTCTCCTATACCTTGCATTGCACTCAGTGAAAAGGAAAATGATCCAGTGAAAAATAATTAAGCTTTATAAATTTATGTATAAATGCATTCTGTGATAGTGAGTGCCGGCTACCTGTTTCCTATAGCGGTGTTTGGGCAAGCCTCACTGAGGAAATGACATTGGAGGATTAAATAAGGGTATGTTCAAACCTCTGTCTTCTCAATGAGCTCATAACCACCTGAGCCTTTTTCCTCTTTAGGGGAACGACCAAAAATACAGTGCCCATGAAGTCATAATTTGTAGTATCTATGTAATGATTAGACTGCTAGCTCAGTCATATATTTTCAACATAATTTCATTAAATATTTTTCGTGTTGTATGTATAAGTAATATCTGGGCTAATCAACACTGCCATAGAAGTTCAATATTAAAAATTTTTAGTGATTGTTTTCACTTTGTGATTTTACCACAAGGTTCTGTTACACTGAATCATTCACCATTTTTTTTTGTTTTGTTTTCATGCGTTATATCTTACAAGAACTCAGCATAAGTTCTAAGAAGTTGAATCAGAGTTTAAAAAAAAAAAAATCTACGAAATTTCAGCCAGTGGTATGTCAGGCCGGCAAGCCTTTCTTCTCAGCTAAGCTGCCAAGATTTTTATGTTTTGAATTTCTTTCTCTTTATTCCAGCTACTGAAGGTTTAAGCAGTACGATCATGAGCGCAAAAGCCTTGCAGAGGTAGGCTCCCTCTCGTGTGCTATTTCTCCTGATTCTCAGGACCTTATGGTTTTCACCCAAGAGGCCTGCTTCCTACATTTCTAGGACACACTGGTGGCTTGTTAATGCAGAGGCATGCATAGCTACACTCTATTTGATCACATTTGCTCTGAAATATGTGCATCACACAGAGCGCAGCTCTAATCTTTGTGGAGGAGAAGGTGAAGCTTCTCTTATTAGCTGTCCCTAATACTCTCTTTCTCACATGCAAACCTCTGTGCCTGCTTTTATGTATTTTTTGGACAATTCAAATCTTTTATTCTCTTTCCAGTTTATCCCTTCAGCTTTACCAACTCCTCTTAAATTTTCTGTGTGATTCCACCTCTGTTTGGGGACACCTATCATGATTAAGTTGTCAGTTGGCTGTTGTGCCTAATTTCATGAATTTGTCATATATTTCCTTGGAACACATAATAGACATTGGCTCAATGCATTATTCTAAGTTCTGAGGGGACTAGAATAGAGTTGATGCAGTCTTGTTCCCTTCATGAAGTTTTCTCTTGACAGCTTAGTAATCAATGTCCAGTATCTACCCATCCTTCCCTCTCCATATGGCTTTTCTTTCTTCAGGAACTATTTATTGCATACCCGTCTGCTTTACATCTTGCAAACTGCTGTTAATATAGTTTTGAAGACTTCAAAATCTCTGTCCTGGAGATAATACTTTTCAGATATAGGTGGATTAACATTAAATTGTGTTTATGTGACTATGCAACATGTACATGTAATTCTTCATAGTAATCTTTTATTGAGTGGTTATCATGGGCCAGATTTATACCAAGACTTTAGCCTTGGTATTAATCCATTTGAATTTTATAATTACACAGTGAATGAGATACTTTATGATGTCAAAATTTTAGATCTGAAAATTGTAGCACAGGAATTCCAGAAGTTTGTCCAAGATTACAGAGCTGATAAGTAGAAGAACTGGGAGTCCAGCCTGGCCACATTCATTCCAGAGCCTTTCATCCTTTCCAGTATGTTGTGTATATTTACAGTGCCCAAAGTAATCATTAGTTTCTTAATACCCTTCTTTACCCCTGCCTCCAGATTGTTCTATGACAATGCTTAAAGCTTGTCATTTTCTTATTTCAATCCTTTTGGTTGGTTGGTTGTTTTTACAAATTCTCATGTGATGTGACATTTAACACTCTCAATCTAGTAGAAGCTATCTTAAACATCTTATTGCCAACACTGTCAATCACTTTGGTTAGCCCCTCCCTTCTGAATAATCATTCTCAATGCTCTCCCATTTCCCAAACCATCTCCCTTCCACATGGAATATCTTCTGTTCTCTTCACCAACCAATCCAACAGCTATACTTTCTTCAGTAACAGCCTGAGACCAGACTCTTCCATTCCTTGATAAAGTCCCATAGCAAGTAGAGCTTGAAAACATTCTGTAGGGTGTCCTATAACACTGACTTTAATTATTTTCTAGTTTCTTTTTCTTTTGTATGTATTTTTATAACCAAACAGATGTGATTTTTTAGTGGTAGAGATCCCACATTTTACTTTTGTTTTAAACCTCCATAGTAACTAGAATATGTTCAATGCTGCCTAAATTCTTCTCGATGGACTTTTTGGAGAAGAAGAAATGATACTTGATTTCAAGCACTTCCTCTATAGAGAAAGATATGTTTCCAAGGAAAAGTTAAAAATTCAGGTTAATGCTCTTCCTTTATATAAGTGACAGTTTATAGCACATGACCATACTAATTATGTAAAATGATTCTCCAGAATTTGAAGACTATGGACTTTGATTACAACACAGTATAAGTGAAAGAGTGCCCCTGACTTACTGGTATTACTTGGATGCTTTTAATGCACATATATGATTTGATCTTTTCACCTTTGGAACAGACAAATTAGAGGTATTAGGAGAAGAAGCACCCTTCAGTTGCATAGGATGCTGTTTCCCCAGAAATCTTCTTTCTTTTGCCTTGGTTCTATATCAGAGACTGCTGGGGCAGGTGGTAAGACACACTGTAGTCCCTGGCCAGAATTTGCAGTGGATGAGAAGGCTTCTGCCATCATGGCGTTCTTGGCATTCCCACTTTTCTTCTTTGGATGAACTGTTTTAAATTCTGCTTCCTCTGTAAGCAATAGTTTAAAATGTCTACCAAAGAATCACAGGGTAAGCAAGTGTACAAAAGCCCTTGAAAAATAAGCATAATATATCACATGTAACTGAGTTAGGGTAGGCTATCTTACTTTTTGATGTAAATAATAATGTTACCAGCAAACCACACTGCCATGTGTGTACCTATGCAACAATCTTGCATGTTCTTCACATGTACCCCAAAACCTAAAATGCAATAAAAAAAAAAAAACAGAGCCATCTAGCAGAAAAAAAAATAAAAAATAATGTTACCAAATGCAACTGTGTAATAAAACATTGGCTTATAAAGAATTCCACAGAAGTTTTAGTTGTAGTCTCTAAGCATTTATACCAAATTTGTTGCATATATGTTTTGAAAATCTATTGGCAAATAGCCATCACTGAATTTTATAAGAGAAACTGCATATTAACTGGATACTTTATTTGCAATATTTCAATCAAATACCGACTGTAAGGTTGGCAGTTCCATAACAGTGTTTTAGAGTATTAACAGAGTCATAGTAATTGGTCCCCAGGCAAAATCTGCAGTTCCAGGCCTAACCTTGGGGCAGTTTTTAAGCGATTACCATTATGAAATCAAACCACTTTGGAGTATTTATTTTACAAGGTATTGTATAGTGGAATGGATCAGGGAAATAGGACTTTGTTTTTAATATGTTTCTAAAATATTTCTAGTTTGGGACTTGAAAAAACATTTCCTCTTAAGTGTAGAGGATTCATAATTCACTATCAAAATAAAGGCAATCATAACCACCAGATTTAATGTATAAATATCTTAGATATATTCTAAACAAATACACTTAAGGATAATTGCTCTATTTGAATACAGCTTTAGTGAATTCATATTGAAGAGTTGGAATTTATGCTGTTGTATAAGAGATTAAAAAGTGCTTTTATGAAAACTCAAATAAATGGCTCATTGGGCAATACGAATATTCAAAAGGGTGCCAAATATGCAACAGCATGTATCTGAAATATCCTACTGTATGTACAATAGAGGTTTATTATTCTATAAGAAAAGAAATAAACCTCATTGAATATTTTAGGGCAGTATGCACTTTTGATTATTACTTTAAATCATTGCACAATTTTTTTTTTAAGTACATTGGCCAGAAGAGGTGATATCCGTATTAGATCTGAAGGCTGAAAAAGAAAAAGGTATTCACACAGAGGGAGTCACAACCTCTCAGGCTCAGACTGCTCTACATAACTAAACCTACTCCCTTTGCTCATTTTCTGTTATTTTACCTAGAGGAGCTCAAGTGTATGTTTTCTCAGGATTCCTATCTTCTTTGCTGGTGCTTGATATTCCTGGGCCTCTGTGGGTCTGAAATTATAAGGCTGATATAACATCAGAGAGCTGAATGGACCCCAGAGAGCAGAGAGTATTGGAGGAAATCATGTAGTTGGAAGTTCCCCACGGAGGGAGCTGAGCCTGAGTTGAATTTTACATTAGTGCATGAAGAGTAAAGTTGTCAATCCAAGCTGGTGCAAGGGTTATTTGAGTACTTGGGTCTCCTACTTAGCACTGCTATTTGCTTTACTCTCTTACCACAGAGAAGCCCATTTCATCACTGTGGTGCATGTGAAAATTTGCCTGGAAATAAGGGGCTTTACTGCTTTGGGGAGGACCATTACCTGTGACATGGAATATTCAGGTAGCCGTATTGCAATAATGTGTGCATAATCCTTGAGCAGTTACAGGTAGACAAAGACCTAGATTTTTATTATTCTTACTATTTGTTACAGTTAAACTTGCCAAATCCAGGGAATTTATTTTTGTAGCTTCTTGATAACGAAAGCTGTGTTTGGGGGGCAATGTAATGCTTAGAGGTCCAAAAAAAGGAATTTCTAAATATAACATTTAATTTGACATTAATTGAATTTCATGTTTGAAGATCTAAATAAAGAAATTCCAAATATAGTGCAAAGACTCAGCACTAAAGTTTTTAAATTATCGGCCTCAGCTCCGTGATTCTGTTTTGTTTCAATTAGCCATTACAAGCCATTGCGAGAAATACTAATACTAATCTTCACATATTCCTGTTTCAAAAGTGCGCTGCTAATGATTGATATATGTTATAGGTGGCCATAGACTTTTGTGAATCATCGCTTAGGTAATGTGTTAGAGGGTAGTTTAAGGACATGGATTTTGGAGTTGTATTGCCTAAGTTCAAATTCGTCTCTGTCACTTACCAACTAGTGACCTTGGCTAGGCACAGTGCCAGCACTTTGAGAGGCTGAGGCAGGTAGATCACCTGAGGTCACGAGTTCAAAACTAGCATGGCCAACATATTGAAATCCCGTGTCTACTAAAAAACATAAAAATTAGCCAGGCGTTGTGGCAGGCACCTGTAATCCCAGCTGCTTGGGAGGCTGAGGCAGGAGAATCCCATGAACCCAGGAGGTGGAGGTTGCAGGAGCCAAGATCACACCACAACAGTCCAGATTGGGTGACAGAGCAAAACTCTATCTCAAAAAACAAAACAAAACAAAAACTAGTGACCTTGAGCAATTTACTTAAACACTGTGTGCTAATTTATTCATCTATATGTTGGAATAATATAACAGTGGTGTCTATCGGGTTATTGTGAAGATTAACATTATGTATGTAGTGGCTGGCACTAGATAAACCCTATGTAAACATTAGCTCTTATTATTACTGCATGCCTTAAAATGGTCAATGAAACATTTCTCTCAGAGCATCCATGCACTCAGATTTTGAGAAAGACAGAAATTATGCTCAACTTTGAACATTTGTTTTGTTGGGTTTCATGTCTGGTACATATACTTGAAGGTGTCTGTAAAGTGAGGTGAAAATTGCTTAATAGATCTTTTTCTCTTTGGAATTTAGGATTTTAATCTTTACATAAAAACCAGGAAACATATATAGGAAGTTATTGACCTCTGTAGGAGACAGGCATAGTCTGAGAGTGAAATGTAGACAGTAATAATTAATTACTGAGTCAGTTTTTTAAAGAGAGAATAAATTAAATGGAATTAGAACAAGAGGATATGTCTTTGACTGGGTAGTTCAAATATGCTAAGAATGTTGTCAGGCTTGGAAGAATAGAAATGTTGTAGAATTTATTAGAAAAAGATGAATATGGGCCGGGCGCGGTGGCTCAAGCCTGTAATCCCAGCACTTTGGGAGGCCGAGGCGGGTGGATCACGAGGTCGAAAGATCGAGACCATCCTGGTCAACATGGTGAAACCCCGTCTCTACTAAAAATACAAAAAACTAGCTGGGCGTGGTGGTGCATGCCTGTAATCCCAGCTACTTAGGAGGCTGAGGCAGGAGAATTGCCTGAGCCCAGGAGGCGGAGGTTGTGGTGAGCCGAGAACGCGCCATTGCACTCCAGCCTGGGTAACAAGAGCGAAACTCCGTCTCAAAAAAAAAAAAAAAAAAAAAAAAAAAAAAAAAAAAAAAAGAAAAAGATGAATATGTAGCTTACAAATTTGAAGCTGACTGATACGGTTTGGCTCTGTGCCCCTCACCCAAGGTGAGGGATAGGAGTAAATACAAATGGGTATGAGGTTCCTTTTTGGTGCGAAAAAAATGTTCTAAAATTATATTATGGCAATGGTTGTACAATTCTATAAATATACTAAAACCCGTTGAACTGTAAACTTTAAATAGGTAAATTTTACGGTATGCACATTATGTCTCAATAAAGCTGTTCAAAATACAATAGTGCAAAAAGAACTAGTATAATTCGCTACACTAACAAAGCTAAAAACATGAGCAATCATCTCATGATTTCTGTAAAAGCATTTAGTAAAGTGAGACATTTATTTGTAAAGTATATCTTAAAAATCCTACAGCAAACATGAACTTAATGGTAAATTTTTGAAAGTTTTCATTTTAAAATGACTAGGATAAAAGATGTCTGTTAGAATCCAGAGGTCCTTGTTAGTGAAATAAGACACAACATAAAAATAAATTTTAAATATTGGAAAAGAAGAAATAAAACTGTCTTTATTTGTACATTATAGGATAATTTATGCAGAAAATTCATAAGATAAATCACTAGAATTTATAAATGCATATAAGAAAGTTGCTAGATATAAGAATGAAAAAAATCATAGTATTTATACATACAAGTAACACATGTAGAAAACGATGGCATTTATAGATATAAGTAACACATGTAGAAAACAAAAAAGTGAACCAATTACCACATACCGCAGCATTAAAAAAAAAAAAAGTCAAATATTGGCCAGGTACTGGGCTCACACCTGTAATTCTAGCATTTTGGTAGGTGAGTTTGATGGATCACTTGACCCTAGTGGTTTGGCACCAGCCTGGGTAACATGGTGAAACCCTGTCTCTACAAAAAATACAAAAATTGGCCGGGCATGGTGGCTCAAGCCTGTAATCCCAGCACTTTGGGAGGCCGAGGTGGGTGGATCCCGAGGTCAAGAGATCGAGATCATCCTGGTCAACATGGTGAAACCCCATCTCTACTAAAAATATAAAAAACTAGCTGGGCATGGTGGCACGTGCCTGTAATCCCAGCTACTCAGGAGGCTGAGGCAGGAGAATTGCCTGAGCCCAGGAGGCGGAGGTTGCGGTGAGCCGAGATTGCGCCATTGCACTCCAGCCTGGGTAACAAGAGCGAAACTCCGTCTCAAAAAAAATAAAAAAATAAAAAAATTAGTTAGGGGTGGTGGAATACTCCTGTAGTCCCAGCTACTCAGGAGGCTGAGGTAGAAGATTACCTAAGCCAGGGAGGCAGAGGCTGCAGTGAGCCAAGATCGTACCACTGCACTCCAGCCTGGGTGGAAGGGCATAACTCTGTCTCCGAAACAAAAACAAAACGAAAACACACACAAATATTTAGGAGCAACTGTAAAAATGGGCAGGACCATTACATAGAAAATTCTAGAGCTCTAGAAGCAAAAGTGCTGAGAGAAATTGAAGAAAAGAGAAGTAATTAGAAGGATGGATTATATTTATGTATCATTAGTCTCAATGTTTTAAAGTTGTCTTTTTATATCAATGGCTTATCGATTTAGTACAATCTGAATCAAAATTTCAACAGATTGTTTAGAAATTGACAAACATTATATAAGGTACATGAAAATACGAAGTGCTAGTATAATCACAGCACTTTTTTTAGAAGGGTATCTATCACCTCAAGCATTTATCATTTCTTTGTGTTATGAACATTTTATGTTCACAACATACTCTTTTAGTCATTTAAATATGTACAATAAATTACTGCTGATTATAGGCACCTGATTTTGCTGTCAAATACTGATCTTATTCATTCTAAATACATTTTTTCCCCCATTAAGCATCCCACTCCTTACCTCCAGGCCCACTACCTTTCCCAGCCTCTGGTAAGCATGGCTCTGCTCTCTCTCTTCATGAGTTCCATTGTGTTCACTTTTAGCTTTCATGAACAAGTGAGAACATGTGAAGTTTGTCTGTCTGTGCCTAGCTTATTTTACTGAACAAAATGTCATCCAGTTCCATTCATGTTGTTGCAAATAGTAAGATCTCATTCTTTTTTATAGCTTGATAGTATTCCATTGTATAGATACATCCCATTTTCTTTATCCATTCGTCAGTTGGTGAATATTTGGATTGCTTCCAAATCTTGGCTATTGTGACTAGTGCTGCAACAAACACAGGAGTGCGGATATCTCTTTGATACACTGTTTTCCTTTGTTTTGGGTACATACCTGGCAGTAGGATTGCTGGATCATATGGCAGTTCTAGTTTTAGTCTTTTGAGGAACCTCCATACTCTTCTCCATGGCGGCTGTACTCATTTACATTCCCACCAACAGCATACGGAGGTTTTCTTTTTCTTCACGTCTTTGTTAGCATTTGTTATTGCCTGTCTTTTGGATAAAAAGCCATTTTTACTGGGGCTCAATGATATCTCATCACAGTTTGGATTTGTATTTCTCTGATGATCAATGATATGGAGCACCTTTTCATATATGTTTGACATTGTATGTTTCATCTGAGAAACTATTCAGATCTTTTGCCCATTTTAAATCCGATCATTAGATTTTTTTTGTATTTAATTGTTTGAGTTCCTTATATATTCTTAACCAACACACTCTTGATAAAAACAAATGGCAAGACTTGTTCTGCCATAGATCGAAATGTATTCTAAAGCCACACTAATATACAAGTATGGAATGGGCACAAGGATAGGCAAATGATCATGCAGAAGAAATCTGAGAGCCAAAACTTGGAATTATGTTTGCAGGGCCACTTTGATTTGAAAGAGCACTGTATAGAGAAATGAGGAAAGAATCATCTTTTCAAGAGGTGGTTCTGGTTCAAATAGATTATGTTTGTGAAAAAGTGAAATGAACCATACCTCAAATAATATATGTAAATCGAGAGGCAAATCAATTAAGTTTCTAGACGTTCATACAGGAGAATAATTTATGATCCTGGAGTAGGGCAATATTTATTATAGACACACATATAAACCACTAAGAAAAGATTGATACACTGGACTATATTAACCTTACAAACATCTGTTAATAAAAAGACACCATGAAGAAATATTTAGAAATGATAATCAGAGGGATAGATTATATTTATGTATCTTTAGTCCAGGTATACATCTGTGCATACCCAGTGAAAAGGTAAGTCAGAGAGCAAAGGTATTTCTAAATATATGTAATCAACAAATAATGCATAACTGGAATTTTTAAAATCTACAAATCAATAAGAAAAAGGCAGACAACATAATAGAAAAATAAACACAATATTTGAATAGGAAGTTCACAAAAGAAAATATCCAAATAATGACCACATGAATATATCAAAAGGAACCCAAGCTCATTAGTAATAAAAGAAAGGCAAATTAGGCACCACTACACACTCATCAAAATGACTAAATTTCAGACAACATTAGTTATGGTTTACTGAGTACGTGGAGATATAGGAGCCTTCCTACACGACTGGTAGGAAGATAAATTGGGGAAACCACTCTGGAAAAATACTTAGCCCCGTCTTGTAAAGCAGATCTTTTGCATACAGTATAATTCATCATTTTTACTTCTAGGTATATCCAGCAAAAAAAGGTACATATTTGCCTCCAAAGATTCAGAGCATCACTATTCGTAATAGCCCCAAACAGGGACAACATAAATGTCTATCTAGCAAAATAGATGAATAAATGCATTACAGTTATATAATGAAATGCCATAGAGAAAGGAAGAGACTACCATACCCAATGACAAGGCTGAACATCACAATTACAATGTGTGTGTTAGGGGGAGTCAGATACAAATAAATGTATATACTGTATGCCTTCATTGGTATTACGTTTTATCAAATAGTCAAAACTAAGATACAGTGTTAGAAGGCAGGATACTGGTTTCTTCTGAGGAGGCGGGAAAGGGAAATGGCTGGGGGTGAGCTTGTATGGCTAGCAATGATCGTCCTTTTTGTCCTGGTGACAACACCAGAGGACTTAGTCATTGAGCTGTACCCTTGTAATTTCCGTACTTTTCATACATGCATTGTGTATCATAATATAAAACAGTTTTAAAAAACGATTAAGCTATTCTGGCCACAGTCATGAATGTCATTCAGTGTTGGTATGATGAATTTCTCTCTGTCTCACTGTATAAATGTTTTTCAAGTAAAAAAAAAAAGAGCAAAGGTGCAGTAACCAAAATCACACAATGAAATTTCTGTGCATACCCAGGAATATTTTTAATTTCAATATTGCCCACTGCTTCCACAAGTCTTCATGACAAGGTAGAATACTTCTTTTCATCATCTAAGATTTAAACAGGCATTCTTAGAATGCCTGATTCACATCAAGTCTTTGCAGAGGCTACTGTTGAGAAAGGATCTGAATACAACTGCCAGGCTTTTCAGCAAAGAAGGACACAATCAAGGCAGTTTTTCTCCTATGCTGGTGAGACTGGCACCATATCAGAGGCTCTAGCCCTCTACGTAGGTCCTTGAGAACAAATGGAGTCAAAGTTGTGTGTCACCAGCCTAACTGAAAACTATTGAACCTTAAAATATATATTGCATATTCATTAGTGATCACTGCTGCAGACAGGACCGTAAGACAATCTTGCTGATGAATATGTACTTCTACAGGTATTTTTTAGCAAAGCACACTGTCCATGAAATTGTAAATAAAAACAGCTTGGAAACAACTGTATATTTTTTTCTAGGCCTTCCTGGCTATTCTGTTTTACTAAAGATCTGAACATGATGCATTCACGCTAATCGTGTGTTTCTTGAAAAACATCCTTCTTACCTCTGCACATGTATTGCTGGCAGCACATTTCAGAGGTGTTTAGTTCAGGTGTATGTAGGATTACAAGACTTTTTTTTTTCTTTAATTTTCTCTGAACTTTTTGGCCCCTCTTAGCAAGAAAGAAGCTTTTGAATGGTGAAGGGTAGCTTATAGTTTGGGAGGCATTGCATGCTTACTTAAGATTTAAGATAAAGTTCTTTGTATTTCAGTGGTAATGATAATATATTAACAATCAGGTTATATGTTTTTTAGCCCAGATGTGAAAGAGAGCTTTTGGACAGTTGAAAAAAATAGTTAGAATGAATTGTCACAATGGAGGGAACTGTTTCTTATTTGGAAGTCTTAGCAAGTAGAATTTAATCTCTTCTATCCAATAACACATGTGGAAGACAGACTAGAGAAAACGGTTGCTTCTAAGCACTTGAGCTTATCCTTTCTTGGGATGATAATATGAAAACAGGTGACTTTTGACACATTTTGGGCAGTGTGTTACTGGATTATAATGTTTTACCTTTTGTCATTTCATTAGCACTGGATGAATTTGCAACTCTTGTTAGAGAACCATTTATAGCACATACTTTAAACCATGCTTGCCAAATATTTCGGATCATAGGTTTTACTTTGGGTGCTTTTTAAAAACACATTATCTGGGCCTCTGCTGAATCTGAATCTCCAAAACAAAACAAAACAAAACAAAACAAAACAAAACAAAACAAAACAAAACAAAAACCCTAGAAAACATTATTCATGTAACAACCCAAGAGATTCTTATGTCCAAGCACAATGGTGACACATGATTTATACGTGAAACTTTGGATTGGGATGTTAAGGACATCAAGAGATTATTATTTATTCTTCTCTGTATGAAATAGAGAAAAGATAGAAAGATATGATTACATAAAAAAATAAAAGCAAACTTAAAAGTTTAATTTTTTTGAATTATTTATTTATTTATTTAATATATATTTTATTGCATTTTAGGTTCTGGGGTACATGTGCAGAACATGCAGGATTGTTGCACAGGTACACACATGGCAATGTGGTTTGCTGCCTCCATCCCCATCACCTATATCTGGCATTTCTCCCCATGTTATCTCTCCCCAACTCCCTTACCCCACACTGTCCCTCCCGTAGTTCCCCACCACAAACCTCAGTGTGTGATGTTCCCCTCCCTGTGTCCATGTATTCTCATTGTTCAACACCCACCTATGAGTGAGAACATGCGGTGTTTGATTTTCTGTTCTTGTGTCAGTTTGCTGAGAATGATGGTTTCCAGGTTCACCCATGTCCCTAAAAAGGACACGAAGTCATTGTTTTTTATGACTACATGGTATTCCATATAGTCACATGGTATTCCTATATGTGCCACATTTTCCCTGTCCAGTCTATCGTGGATGGGCATTTGGGTTGGTTCCAGGTCTTTGCTATTGTGAACAGTGCTGAAATGAACATATGTGTGCATGTGTCTTTATAATAGAACAATTTATAATCCTTTGGATATATATCCAGTAATGGGATTGCTGGGCCAAATGGAATTTCTATTTCTAGGTCCTTGCAGAAGCACCACACAGTCTTCCATAATGGTTGAACTAATTTACACTCCCACCAACAGTGTAAAAGTGTTCCTATTTCTCCATATCCTCTCCAGCATCTGTTGTCTCCAGATTTTTTAATGATCACCATTCTAACTGGCATGAGATGGTATCTCAATGTGGTTTTGATTTGCATTTCTCTAATGACCAGTGATGATGAGCATTTTTTTCACGTTTATTGGCCTTATATATGTCTTCTTTTGAAAAGTGTCTGTTCACATCCTTTGCCCACTTTTGAATGGATTTCTTTGTTTTTTTCTTGTAAATCTGTTTTAGTTCTTTGTAGCTTTTGGATATTAGCCCTTTGTCAGATGGGTAGACTGCAAAAATTTTTTTCCCATTCTGTTGGTTGCTGGTTCACT
The DNA here is from genome assembly GCF_048565385.1 of Saimiri boliviensis. Classification (NCBI taxonomy): domain Eukaryota; kingdom Metazoa; phylum Chordata; class Mammalia; order Primates; family Cebidae; genus Saimiri; species Saimiri boliviensis. Next base: position 43,785,686 of record NC_133456.1, read on the forward strand.
CTAAGGATTGTTTGTTTTGCTGTGCAGAAGCTCTGGAATTTAGATTCCATTTGTCTATTTTGGCTTTTGTTGCCAATGTTTTTGGTGTTTTAGTCATGAAGTCCTTGCCTACGCCTATGTTCTGAATGGTTTTGCCTAGGTTTTATTCTAAGGTTTTTGTGGCGTTAGGTCTTATGTTTAAGTCTTTAATCCAGCTGGAGTTAACTTCAGTGTAAGGTATCAGGAAGGGGTCCAGTTTCTGCTTTCTGCCCATGGCTAGCCAGTTTCCCCAACACCATTTATTAAACAGGGAATCTTTACCCCATTGCTTGTTTTTGTGAGGTTTGTCAAAGATCAGATGGTTGTAGATGTGTGACGTTGCCTCCGAGGCCTCAGTTCTGTTCCATTGGTCTATAGCTCTGCTTTGGTACTGGTACCAGTTCCATGCTGTTTTGATTACTTAGCCTTGTAGTATAGTTTGAAATCAGGTAGCATGATGCCTCCAGCTTTGTTCTTTTTGCTTAGAATTGACTGGGCTATGCAGACTCTCTTTTGGTTCCATATGAAATTTAAGGTGTTTTTTGCCAGTTCTGTGAAGAAGGTCATTGGTATCTTGATGGGGATAGTATTCCATCTATAAATTACTTTGGGCAGTATGGCCATTTTCACAATATTGATTCTTCCTAACCATGAGCATGGAATGTCTCTCTATCTGTTTGTGTCCTCTCTTACTTTGTTGAGCAGTGGTTTGTAGCTCTCCTTAAAAAGGTCCTTTACATCCTTTGTTAATTATATTCCAAGTATCTTATTATCTTTTTAGCAATTGTGAATGGCAGTTCATTCTTGATTTCACTCTCTTTAAGTCTGTTATTGGTGTATAGGAATGCTTGTGATTTTTGCACATTGATTTTGTATCCTGAGACTTTGCTGAAGCTACTTAACAGTTTAAGGAGATTTGGGGCTAAGACGATGGGGTCTTCTAAATATACAATCATGTCTTCTGCAAATAGAGACAACTTGACTTCCTCCTTTCCTAATTGAATACCCTTTATTTCTTTTTCTTGCCTGATTGCTCTGGCTAGAACTTCCAATACTGTATTGAATTTCATATCCAGCCAAACTAAGCTTCATAAGTGAAGGAGAAATAAAATCCTTTATGAAAAAGCAATTGCTCAAAGATTACATCACCACCAGGCCTGCTTTACAAGAGCTTCTGAAAGAAGCACCAAACATAGAAAGGAACAACCAGTACCAGTCACTCCAAAAACGTACCAAATGGTAAAGAGCATCAACACAATGAAGAAACTGCATCAACTAATGGGCAAAACAGACAGCTAGCATCAAAATGGCAGGATCAAATTCACACATAACAATATTAACCTTAAATGTAAATGGGCTAAATGCCCCAATCAAAAGACACAGACTGGCAAATTGGATAAAAAGTCAAAACCCATCAGTGTGCTGTATCCAGGAAACCCGTCTCACATGCAAGGATACACATAGGCTAAAAATAAAGGGATGGAAGAAGATTTACCAAGCAAATGGAGAGCAAAAAAAAAAGCAGGAGTTGCAATCCTAGTCTCTGATAAAATAGACTTTAAAGAAGCAAAAATCATAAGAGACAAAGAAGGGCATTACATAATGGTAAAAGGATCAATACAACAAGAAGAGCTAGTGATCCTAAATATATATGCACCCAATACAGGAGGACTCAGATACATAGAGCAAGTTCTTAATGACCTACAGAGCGACTTGGACTCCCACACAATAACAGTGGGAGACTTTAATATTTCACTGTCAATATTAGACAGATCAACAATACAAAAATTAACAAGGATATCCAGGACTTGAACTCAGACCTGGACCAAGCAAACCTAATAGACATTTACTGAACTCTCCACTCCAAATCCACAGAATATACATTCTTCTCAGCACCACATCACACCTACTCTAAAACTGACCACATAGTTGGAAGTAAATCACTCCTCAGCAAATACAAAAGAACAGAAATCATAACAGTCTCTCAGACCAAAGTGCAATAAAATTAGAACTCAGGATTTAGAAACTAACACAGAACCACACAGCTTCATGGAAACTGAACAACTAGATCCTGAATGTCAACTGGATAAACAATGAAATGAGGCAGAAATAAAGATGTTCTTAGAAACCAGTGAGAATGAAGACACAATTTTTCAGAATCTCTGGGACACATTTAAAGCAGCATATAGAAGAAAATTTATAGCACTTAATGCCCACATCAGAAGCAAGGAAAGATCTAAAATTGACACCGTTTTCATGGAAGGGCCTAGAGAAAACAATATCTTGAAATACAAACCTCCGTTCTATAGTGAAATAACTCCATCATGTTTTTTTCCTTTTAAAGCAGGATTATTTTTTGAGCTGTCACTTTTATACTGGAATCTGGTGGTGATAATATTCTACTCAAAGTTCTCCAAGAAATTATTTGTTTTTGTCTTGCAGGTGGTGTAAACATTCTTTTCTACCTATTTATTTAAATGTTAAGGCCAAAATGCTCTTGAGTTCTCCAGATGGCTACAAATAGCAGCACGAGAATCACAGAATACAGTTTATCTTTATTAGCTGTTCTGCCAGTCAGCATTAAAGTTCATTCCTGGGGCTAAAGCATGATTACAATAGAGCAAACAGAAACAATGAAGTATTAAGCAACCATTCTAATAGAGAATCTTCCCTTAAAAAAGAGTACATAATAAAAATTCACCAAGTATGTAGGGAAATTTATCACCATAAAGGAGAGTTAACAAAGGCAATAAACAGAACTCAAACCCAAAGAAACAGAGTGGTTAGAAAAAGAAAAGAATTCCCTATTAGGTTGTATTTTAGCACAGAGAAATGCAAGCAAAAACTGCTACCTAAAACTTAATCAACTAAATCCTATGGATAATAAAAATTGATCAATCCACATAACAGCAAAGTAGATGAACTACAGAGAGCAGAATGGCTCCCAAAACTGACGAGTGAATTCACATACAGTGGATTCTTGATCAATGTCATTCCATTCAGTGTTTTGCTATGTTGGTGGAAAAAAAGGACCTTGCAGAGCCACTGTCTGGGTGGAGTTTGCATGTCCTCCATGTGTCTGCATGCTTTTTCTCCAAATTCTCTGGTTTCCTCCCACATCCCAAAGGTGTTTTTATGAATCTTTTAAAATTGTATGTATAACTCACATTTATTTTCAATGTTTAATACGTAATTGTTTTTGGTCTTTATTCAGAAGTTTGGCGATGTTTTGGAACTAGAACTATACCATAGGAACTTAATGCTTGTTTATATCAATTAACCTATGGTTAAATTGGTTTCATTATGCATTGTTTTGCTTAAAGTCAAAATTCTCAAGAACCTATTGATAATTTTAAGTGAGGGCTTATTGTCCTAAATAAATATTTATAGAATGTAGGACAAAAGAAAAAGATGAAAAATATGAAAGGTAAGACAAAATACAGAAAATAGGTCCCATGTTCCCAATTACATATACTAGAGGATGCAGAAAAGAGTGGGAGAAAGGTAATACCTTACATTAAATAAAATATTAGTCAAACATTTCTTAGAATTGAAAAAGTTATGTCTTCAGGTTAAATGGACGTACCTTCTGCAAGCACTCAGCAAGATTTAGAGTAGGCTATCAGAGCACCACCCATCCTATAAAATTTAGAGCACCAAGGACAATGACAAACCCTAAATCTTACAGGGAAAGAGATTTGTTTACTAGGAAATAATGGTAAGATTGAAATTGGATTTACCTGAATCACTAGATTCAGCAGATGCGAGAAGTGAATAGAAGCATACGTTTGAAGGTAAGTAACTCTGAACTTGTAATTCTCTGATCATTCAATTACAAGAAAGGAATAGGGTGGTTTTGCACATGGAATGATTCAGAAAATGTATCATTACTTATAGACAGAGGTTGCTTTACTCTTGGGTGCCCTCCAGCAAGAAGACAGATATGAACCCAAGAATAAGAACTAGGATATCCAAAGTAATGATAAGTAATTAGATTATTTAAAATTATTGTAAATTCTAAATAAGTATAACTGTAATTACGTTTTTTCTAAAATTAACTACTTATAATAAAAAAATTTCCAGGTGGTATCAACATGGAATGGTGAATAAAAACAAAAGCATACTATAGTTCTTTAGTTTGGGTTGGGGGAGGATATAATATGTACAAAGTTTAATACTAGTCCTTGTTAAAAACAATATAATTATAAAGAAGTTGTTGAAAAATTAAAGTTTACTATAATCAGAAGAAGAGAAATAAAATGTATACTTTCAAATTATTAGTAAAAATGAAAGCAACAAAGAAAATTTGATTAATTCCGTAAAGGATAATAAAGGAGAATACATATATTTAAAAATCTGATAAAGGGAAAACAACAAGCTGATAGGAAAAGAAATCCATGTAAACATGGATGCAAAACTCTTAAATAAACATTTACAGATACTATCAAACAATCCATTGAAATTAAAATATAGCTTAGGGACATGTAATGTCTACCACAGAAATGTAACAATGATTTAACAGCAGCAAAATCTGTCAATGCAATATACAATAGCAACGTCTTAAAGCATAAATAAAGCCTTTTAAATGTAACTTAAATGGCATTCCTTAGCAAACAAGGACTGGAAAGGTTGTTATCATCTTGATAAAGATTCTTTTTGAAGCTCTATAAAAATAGGTATCATAATAAATAATATTTGAAACTACGACTCTTTTATTAAAATGAGTGACAAGAAAGAAAGACCATTTTTGCCAGAAGGGCAGCAAGGCAACAGCTGTAAGAGCAGCAATGACAGTGTAAGTGGATGATATGGTTTAGCTGTGTCCCTACCCAAATCTCATCTTGAATTGTAGCTCCCAGAATTCCCACATGTTGTGGGAGGGACCCAGTGGAAGATAATTGAATTATGGGGATGGGTCTCTCCCATGCTGTGATAGTCAAAAGTCTCAAGAGATCTGATAGGTTTGTAAAGAGAAGTATGATGTGACTTGCTCCTCCTTGCCTTCTACCCCCCCGAGCCATGTGGAATTGTGAGTCCATAACACCTCTTTCCTCTATAAATTACCCAGTCTTGGGTATGTTTTTATTAGAAGTGTGAAAATAGACTAATACAGTGGATAATGTGGGAAAGATGATTGTCTCATAGACAATCCAAGAGAATCAGCTGACAAGCTATCAGCACTTGTAAGCTTATTTGTAAGGTTGTTAGATAAAATATCAACATAGGAATGTAATTACTTTCCTGTATGCTTACATGTGAGTTTTAAAAATGAGGAAATATAATATTAAAATTCTAAATAATAATCATGCATAGCAACAATAAAAGCACCAAACTTTGAAGCACCTAAGAAAAAGGCCAACAAATAATGTCCAAAAAGTTTAGGTTTAACATCCTAAAATATATCTAAAATGTTATTTAAGAAATTTGGGGAGAGCTACATACATGGAGAAATAGAAAATTTTGTGGGTGGGAAAATTTGTTATTTTAAATATTTTGATTATCAGAAAGCTCTATAATCACATTTTTTCCATCAAACTCAAGAAACTAACAGAAATTTATAAGTAAAAATAGATGTCAAGAATAGTCAAGACAGTACTGAAAAACATTGTAGTAGGCGCTTGCCCTGTTAACATCAAAGCATTAACAAAAAAATTAGGTAAATCAAAATTTAACCATCATTAGTTTAAAAGTTAATAGCTATTAGAAATGTAGTAAAGAGCCTAGAAACAACTCTTTTCCCCTTTCTGAATTTGACATACTAAAAAGTGGGCATTTTAAATCATCAGGGAAAATGGGTTATTCAGTAACTAAGAGAATATTTTGATACATATTCTGTAAAAGTTTAATATATGATTTCCATTTATCAACCCTAAATTAAAAATAGAATCGATATATTCATGTAACGGTAAATTATAAAATTATTAGAAGACAACATAAAAGAATGTAATATTTTTGAAATAAGTCACATAGCCAAAACTTAAAAGGAATGTTACAGACCTGTTATAGAAATGCCTATATAGCACATTGTGAGAAGTGCAGGTGGAATGTGAGATGTCATTGCTACCATTTCAGAAAATGAAATCTAGTACATATGCTATTAAAAGAAAACTAAGATACCGTGCTTATATGCCTCCAGAATTCAAGGTGTAATGATATTTCAAGTCTTATATCTTAAGAATCTTTACTTGAGATGTAATTTTTAAACGAATTTAATGCTGAAAAGATTTAGGGCTTCTCTACCAAATACTTCTAGTTTATAAACAAATGTTGTAGGACAAAGAAAATTGAAATAATTTGTCTAAGTCATTGAGATATTTATACTCTTTTAACATCAGTAATCTTCCAATTATGTTCCCTGTCCATTAAAATGCCTAGATTTTTATTACTTCTAATCTTTCATGTATCTGTGATAACTAAGTGATCAGTAGTATTCCCACTCTTTCTGAGAAGTTTTACAAATGCAGGCGATGGCTTCCTTCCTTGCTGTAAACTAATTTCATACAGCCCTATGTGAAAGTTACAGGAATCTTCAAATGTTACAGTAAGCATGCGGCTCAAGCAAGACCTCAGGTGTTGAGCTGAACATATCCAGTGATAGTAACAAGAAACATGCAAAACAAAAACATGATAACTCCAAATTTGTTTTCAGACATTTATTGACCTTAAGAATTCAGGATCTATTATACTCCCTTCATCCAAAACTAATCACTGCCACTTCATAACTGGAATACTGACAAATTTTCATTCAGTTGCTGTCAAAGATTGAATAATTATATTTAAGGCACTTTCTGATGGAATGTTTCATGTATTTTGGAGTGCAATATTGAAGTCTAATTTTGAAGATGTTCACTTGTCAACATAATGTTTTTAAAGTTCTCAGTAATTAATTCTGAGGGATGGTTAAGGATAACGTGATAGCCTATTTAACTTTCCCAGGACTCTGTATCCACTGAGGAGTGAGGAGACTTCTTGAAATATGCTGACTTACCCTACCTTATCAACTAACCTTGATGGGTCTTTAAAAAGCTAAGCCTGCAGTTAAGGACTCAGCAGTAAGAGGGTATTCACTCTTACCAATTTTCACAGCTTCATAGGAGACAAATTCTCCAAAAGCCATCTCAGGAGAGGAGCAGAGACAGAGTAAACAGTCCTGACATATATGAAAGATTTCTTGATTTTTGCATCTACGCTGCATATAATTATATCTGCAGGCATATAGTGTACCAGTAATAAATTATCTTGACAAACGGTTGTTTATTATAATTTTTTTAACTTTTTATTCAGATACCACTGATTTCATTAAATTAAACATTAAAACAGGATTCACAGCTGAAGACAAATACTCCAGCGTGAGTCTTACGGATTTAAAATAAATGTAATGTTTTAACATTCCTATTAGCATATTTTAAGAGTTGCCTCAGGAAAGTGCTTGCTGGGCAGTGAGCTGAGCTCACTGTAACTTGATATTTAGATCATTCTGGGGAACATGTCAGTTTCCAGCATGGAGCTGTTCAAAAGACCATGGGTTCAGGGAGATATTTTTTCCTTAAAGTCTGAAGCCTTTCTGGTGGCTCAGGATTTTCCTTGTGGATGCACGGAGATGGATGAACCCCATGGCCTCTCTCATGGATACTGCTTCTTATTTTCAGTATTCACCATTTTTTTTTCTGTTGTTGCCTTCTTCCACAGCTACCTCAAGGGAACACCATTTACTCCCAGGTTCATAGGTTATCTTATCTTTTCTCCCTGTTCTCATCTAGTTGCATAGCTACAAATATCACATATTTTGTCGGCTGATGAATCCCATATTTGCATCTCTAGTCCCTATCTCTTCCCTGGGCTCCAGCTGCTTTTTAAACATTTAGCAGTATCTACATCAACATCCACAGTTTATCATGTCTGAATCCGAACCCTTGATTCTCCATGCTCTTACTTCTCTCATCTGTCAGTCAATAGTATCACCATTCAGTTTCAAACTCGGGAGTTATCTTTAAATCTTCTCTTCTTTTCACCGTTCACAATTAATATTCTACAAAATCCTCTCGGCCTCATCTCTAAAATATATGATGTAATTTATCAAGTAATATATTCAACTAATATGTTAAAGGACCAAATAACATGCCCAGATCATAGCTAATAACTTATAGGTCGTCTTTTGGATAATATCTACTGTGGTCTAGTTTATGTGCTCTCTTGCTCCATTTCTGTTATAGTCTATTCCCCATGGAACAACCAGTGTAATCTTTAAAATGTAAATCATGTAACTGACTTTTATGAAGACAAAGTACATGTATTTTTTTTATTACTCTAAGTACAACAAAACCCCCTGAATATTGTGCATAAAACAAATACAAAACATCTCTGAAAGGTGGAGAGAAAAAGGTAGAAGGCTAGGCACTTCGTGACATAAAGAATGACATAGCAATGAGTTCCTGGGTTGTGTTTTTGCCTGGAATATCCTAGACTTGAAGCTGCAAACTTTGGCAACCTAGACATGGCAACAGGAGCAGACAACAAAACATAACAAGACAAAACGGAACAGAACGAAACCAACAAATGTCTTTTCCATTTAGCCAAAGACAAGGAAAGGGGCAGCCTAGCAAGGTAGAAAACTTTTAGACAGTAAAATCACAGTAAAATTTTCTATCCTTTCCAGCAACGACCAAGCAAGGAGACTAAACATCTTGGCCAGACACTAATGAGCCCCTAGACTGACAAGGTGTTGACAGAAAAGCCAAGTAGGAACATGGACTTTCATTCCTGCAGGGTGTCAGGGTGTCAGAGGAGACCATTGAGTCTGAACTTCCACCACTACCCAGCAGTAACAAAGCACTTCTCTGGTTCTAGATCCTTGAGGAATCACCACACTGTCGTTCACAATAGCTAAATGAATTTACACTCCCACCAACAGTGTAAAAGCATTTCTATTTCTCCACATGCTCTTCAGCATCTGTTGTTTACTGACTTTTTAATGATCACCATTTTAACTAGCATGACATATCTCATTGTGGTTTTGATCTGCATTTCTCTAATGACCAGTGACGATGAGCTTTTTCTCGTATGTTTATTGGCCACATAAATGTATTCTTTTAGAAGTGTCTGTTCATATTCAGAAATACCATTTGACCCAGCAATCCCATTACTGGGTATATACCCAAAGGATTAGAAATCATTCTACTATAAAGACACATGCACACGTATGTTTATTGTGGCACTGTTCACAATAGCAAAGACTTGGAACCAACCCATACGCCCATCAATGATAGACTGGGTAAAGAAAATGTGGCACATATATACCATGGAATACTATGCAGCCATAAAAAGGGTGAGTTCATGTCCTTTGCTGGGACATGGATGAAGTTGGAAACTATCATTTTCAGCAAACTAACACAGTAACAAAAACCAAACACCACATGTTTTCACTCATAAGTGGGAATTGAACAGTGAGAACACATGGACACAGGGAGGGGAACATCACACACTAGGGCCTGTTGGGGTGTGGGGGCCTGGGGAGGGATAGCATTAGGAGAAATACATAATGTAGATGATGGGTTGATGGGTGCAGCAAACCACCAAATATACCATAGCACGTGTATACCTATGTAACAAACCTGCACATTCTGCACATGTATTCCAAAATTTAAAGTATAATTTTTTTTAAAAAGTGTTTTTCTCTTTCCCTTCTAGGGTGGTATCAAAGGAGGTCTAGTAGATTCAGGCCTCAAACCACCACCCAAGAAGGCCTCTCCTTGAAGAGTTAGTGGAAGCCAGGCTATGAGCAATAGCAGATACTTCTACCTCTTCCAGCAAGGGAGTATGGAACTGCAACCCTGCTCAAAAGTATCAAGGAATCCCACCTCAGGTACAAACAAAGGCTGGGTGGAAAACCTGGACATCTACTTGTACTGGGCAGTAAAAATTCAGTGCCACTCCTTGCCCTACTTGAGTGGTGTCAGAAAAGCCAGCTAAAGCAGAAGGTTTAATTAGGATACACAGAGTTTTATGATATAATATCCGTAATGTTCAGGTTTCAATAAAAAGTTACACATTATACAAAAAGTAAGAAAGATCTCAAACTGAATGAAAAAAGGCAATCAATAGACGCTAACATCAGACAGACAGTCATAAGTAACTGCAAAAGATTCTAAAGCAGCCATAATAAAAATACTTCAATGAGCATTTACTAACAGGCCCTAAAAAAGAAAAGGAAAAAGGAAAGTCTCAGCAAAAAAATAGAACATGTATTTGGTTCTTTAGAAGAACCAAATGAAAATTCTAGAACTTAAAAATGCAATAACCAAATATTTTAAAAACTCAATGAATTTGCTCCACAGCAGAATGATGGGAGAAACAAAAGAATCAATGAACTTGAAAAGAGAGCAATGGAAGTTTTCCAATCTAAAAAATAGTTGAGAAAATAAGACTAAGAAATGAAGAAAATCTTAGGGACCTATGTTACTGGAACAGAAGATTTCCTATTTATGTTATCAGAGTCCTAGAAAGGAGAAGAAAGTGTTATGGAGCTGAGAAGTACTCAAAGAAATAATGGCTGAAAAACTTCCCAAATTTGGCAGAATACATAAACCTATAGATTTAAGAAGCTGAACAAAACCCGGACAAGATAAATCAAAAAATATCTATACTGAAATACATACTTATTAAAACTATAGAAAAGAGACATTCCTTAAACCAGAGAAAGGGAGAAAGGGGGAGAGAAAGAAAGCGGGTGGAGAGACAGAGAGAGGTGTGGCACTTTACCTGAAGAGGAAAAGCAATATGAGTGACAATGGATCAGTCATCGGAAATTATGAAGACTAGAAGTGGCACAATATTTTTGAATTGCTAAAATAAGAAGAACAGAACTGTCAGCCCAGAATCCTTATCCAGTGCAACTATTTTTTTTAGAAATGAAAGGGGAACGTATACCAGATGATCCAAAGCTATGAGAATTTGTCACTAGCTCAGAATTTGTCCTAAAAGAATGAATCAAGGAAGTTCTTTAAATGTAAGAAAGTGAATAAAAGAATCTTAAGCAAAAAGCATGGGCAAATACAATATATTTTCTTTATCTTCTTGAGTTTTCTAAATTATGTTTGAAGGTTGAAGCAAAAATATAACATTACTTGATGTGGTTCTTAATGTATATAGAGGAAATATTTATAATGATTATACTATAAATTGAGAAAGGTAAAGGAACACAAAAGGAAATAATGTTTCTACATTTTATTCAAACTGGCAAAACGTCAATGCAAGTAGAATGTGATGTAATCTATAAGTAATGGACAATCTACAGCAACCACTACAAGGTTATATACATAAAGTGATACACACAAAAACACTACAGAAAAATAAAAATGAAGTTTTAAGAAGTTTAAATAATTCATTAAAAAAAACAAGGAAAACAAAAACACATAAAGGAAAACAGAGAATGACCCTCCCCACACACCAAACACCTAAAATGGCAGCTTTAGGCCCTAAAATATAAAAATTATATTAAAAATGATTTCAATTAAAAGACAGAGATTGGCAGAATGAATTAAAAACAGAACCTAATTTTACGATATAAGAAATTATATCATGATATAATTTATGATATGATTTATTTTATTTATAACGATGTAGGTAAATTAAAATTAAAAAATGAGAAAGGATCATACAAGTATTAATCTAGAGAAAGCTGGATTGATCAAAGAAAATTCCCAGAAGCAGAGAAGAATATTTTATAATGACATATATTATAAACAAATAAGTCACTCTATCAAGAATATATGATCCTAATGCTTATGCATGAACGAGTTGCAAAGTAAGTGATGCAGGAACTTACAGAACTGAATTAAGAAGAAAATACTAAGTCTTTCATCATTAAATATAATGGTAGCTATAATGTTTTGTCAATTCTTCTTATCAAGTTGAAGAAATTTCCATTTTATGAGAGTGTTTATCATAAATGTGTGTTAAGTTTTTCCAAATGTTTTTCTAAATCAGGAAAAGCCATGGACAGCAGCTTTCACCACTCCTATTTAATACAGTGATGGAAGTTCTACCCAGTGCGCCACGGCAAAAAAAAAGGAAATTAAAATCGTATACGTGAGAAAGGGAGAAATAAAACGGTTCTTATTTACAGATAACATAATTGTTTATGTAGAAAATCCCAATAAATCTACCCCAAAACTCCTGTAACTAACAAATGAGCTCAGCAAAGTTTCAGGATACCAGATAAGCATATAAAATTCATTGTGTTGCTATGTACTAGAAATGAACACTAGGACACCACATTTCAAAATACAATACCATATAAAATCACTGAGAGATGAAAAAGAAATACATAGGTGTAAATGTAATAAAACATGTATGGGACTTGGATGTTGAAAACTATAAAACACTGATGAAAGAGATCAAATGAGGTCGAAGTCAATGGAGAGATATGCTAAGTGGATTAGAACACTCAATAAAATATAGGTGTCAATTTTCCTCAAATTGATGCATAGGTTTAAGGCATTTCCAATAAAAATCTCAGTATGATTTTGTAGATATAGAGATTACTCTAAAATGCATAAGAAAAGGTATAGGCCCTAAAATAGTATAAACAGTTTTGAAAAAGAAGAATAAAATGAGAGAAAACCAATCTAGTCAATTTCAAGATGCATTATGAAACTTATTATATACCTATAGTAAGCACGATTGCATAGAACTGGTGGAGAAATAGACACATAGCTCAGCGGAATCAAATTGAGATCTCAGAAGTGGGCCCACAAATGTATGCACAACTGATTTTTGACGAAAGTGCAAAATATGAATTTATTTATTACTGAATCGTAAAGGAAGTATAACTTTTTCAACAAATCATGCTGGAGAATTTGTATTTCCATAAACAAACAAAAGAACTTTGATCTGTGTCTCACATCTTATATAAAAATTAATTGGAAATGAATCAAATAATTAAATGTAAAATATAAAACTATAACACTTTTAGCAAAGATATATAGGAGAAAATCTTTAAGATTTAGGACAACGAAGAGTTCTTAGAATGTAAGTGCCATCTACAAATGTAATAAGAGGTAAATTAAACTTCATCAAAATTATAAATTTTTCCTCTGCAAAAACCTTATGGAGAAGACAAAAAGATAAGCTATAACTGGGAGAAAATAATTACAAAAATATACTAATAAAACATTGGTACACAAAGTATATAAAGAATTCCCAAAACTTAATGGTCAAACAAAATTTCCCTTAGGTGATGAGCAAAAGTTATGAATAAACACCTTGCTGAAGAAAATATACAGCTGCAAATAAACACATGGAAAGATTTTTGTTATGACCAGTAGGAAAATGCAAATTAAAATCACAATGAGATACTTACTACTACACACCTACCAGAATGGCTAAAATAAAAACTGTAACAACAAAGACTGTGGAGAAGGAAAGGGAGAAACTATATCGTTCATACATTGCTGATGGGAATGTAAAATGGTACGGCTACTCTGGAATACAGTATTGGAGTTTCTTTAAAAACTAAGCATTCAACTACCATACAACCCAGGAATTGCACTCCTGGACATTGATTCTAAAGAAATGAAAACGTAGGTACACACAAAACCTGTACATGAATGTTTATAGCAGTTTTCTTTGTAATAGCCAAAGCCAGATATCCTGTAGTAAGTGAATGGTTAAACAGACTCTAGCAGGTACCATGGAATAGTACCTGGCAATAAAACGAAGCAGGCTGTTCATGCATTCAACCGTCTCTATAAATCTCCGGAGAACTTTGTTAAATGAAAAATGCCAATCCCAACACTTTATATCCTATGTGATTCCATTTCCATTACATTCCGGAAATGATAACATTATAAAAATGGAGGAGAGATTAATGGTGCTGGGTCATAAGGAGAGGGTGGGAATGGCTATACAGAGGCAGCATAAGGGACCCTTGTTGTGATGGAAATATTCTGTATCTTGACAATATCCTGTCCAAATCCTGATCATGATATTGTACTACAGTTTCACAATACGTACTAATAGGGGAAATTAGGTAAATGGTACATGGGCTTTCTCTATATTTTTTCTTACAGCTACATGTCAATCCTCAATTATGTCAAATAAAAACTCTAAGAGCAGCAAAATGTAAATCATATTCCTCCCTGCGAACAGTCCTCCAATTGTTTTCTCAAGATTCTCAGGATAAAATCCAGACAAAGTCCCAAAAGATGCAGTTCCTGCTTACCTCTCCGTGTTCACCCGTTTGCTCTTCCTCTAATGTACCAAGCTGGCCTTAGGGCCATCGTGCATGCCGTTCATTCCCACTGCCTAGCGTGCATTTTCTGTTTTCCACATGATCAACTGCCTCCCCTAGTTCAGTCTTCTGCTCAAATGTCAATTCCTCAGAGATGCTTCACCTGTCACCCGGTTTAAAGAACACTTCCCAACCTCACCAGAGTTTTTTTTTTTCTTTCTCTCCTCCTCCACTCTCGATGATTCCTTCTCCTTCTCTTCCTGTTCCTTTCCTCTCATTCTTTCTCTTTTTCTCTCCATCTTTCTCCTCTGCATACGGTCTATAATTGATCAAAGTTAGTTAAGTTATAAAATAATGTATACTCTCTTTCAAACCAAGTGATGCAAGAATATGTTATACTGAAAAAAGAAGAGAATATGTTTTACTTACAAAAATAAAATATCATAAAAAATGCTAAAGTCCTTTTTGACCGTGAAATTAAATCTGTCTTTTCTCTACCTCTTTGTTAGGTGTGTTTATCGTCCGATGTTTTTCTATGGATTTACATATACATGTGATCTCTCTAGAGATTATACAGTGTTTTATTTTTTCCTTTGCTGTTTGTAGGTAGATGTTACCAAGTGCTATATGTTATCTTGCAACTTTTTTTTTTTTTCAGAGATATGTATTGGAAATCTATCCATGACAGTATCTACATATACAATTATATTTTATAGATTAAATGCCTCACATTTTATTCAGCAATTTTATTTATCATATTGAAGAACTGCTATGTTCTCCATTTTTTTTTTTTTTTTTTTTTTTGTGGCTGTTATATTTGTTTAAAACAATAATGAACTCTGGTAATCCCAGCACTTTGGGAGGCCAAGGCGGGTGGATCACAAGGTCAAGAGATCGAGACCATCCTGGTCAACAGGGTGCAACCCCGACTCTACTAAACATACAAAAAATTAGCTGGGCATGGTGGCACGTGCCTGCAATCCCAGCTACTCGGGAGGCTGAGGCAGGAGAATTGCCTGAACCCAGGAGACGGAGGTTGCTGTGAGCCGAGATCGCGCCATTGCACTCCAGCCTGGGTAACAAGAGCGAAACTCCGTCTCAAAAAAGAAAAACCAAAACCCCAATAATGAACTAAATATCTTTGTATATGTCTCCATGGGCATATTTGTAATAACTATTTTATGATTTATTTTAATTTCCCATGTAGGGCAATGACTGGTAATGTGAATTTTAATTTTCAGATAATTTTTTCTATTTTTATTAATTTCTAATTTTTAAAATATAGTCAATAAATATTGTAACATACAAATTTTTGAAATGAAATTGTCTTTATAGCCTGGCACAACACTCTCTTTGTAAATGTACTAAAAAGGAATGTGCTATATTTTACGCAACATCGTGTGTGTGTGTGGGGGGGTGTGTGTTTGTATACATGCAGGTTTGTTTGCATGTGTTAAGTCTAACTCCTTAAATGTGATATTCAAATCCTCTATATTAATTTTATTTTCTATTTTATCTTATAACTTCAATCAGAGATGTGTTACATTCTCCTGCTGTGAACTTTGGACTTACCTATTTCTCTAGGGGAATATCAGTTTTCCTTTAAAGTTTGAACTTAATGCTGTCAGATATGTAAAACTTATAATATTCATATTTTCTTATTGGATTGTTGATTTGTAAATATGTCAACCCACTTTAAGCTGTTTTCTTTAAATTCTTTTTTTGTGCCACTGCCAACCAGCTTTATTTTGTTAGCATTTATTTTCAACTTTCTTGTGTCATTTTTATAAATGTGTGTACTTTAAAACGGAATATGGTTGATTTGTTTTAACGAATCTTAAAATGTTTTCTAAAAGATGAGCTAAGCCGGGCGCGGTGGCTCAAGCCTGTAATCCCAGCACTTTGGGAGGCTGAGGCGGGTGGATCACGAGGTCAAGAGATCAAGACCAACCTGGTCAACATGGTGAAACCCCATCTCTACTAAAAAAAATACAAAAAATTAGCTGGGCATGGTGGCACGTGCCTGTAATCCCAGCTACTCAGGAGGCTGAGGCAGGAGAATTGCCTGAACCCAGGAGGCGGAGATTGTGGTGAGCCGAGATCGCGCCATTGCACTCCAGCCTGGGTAACAAGAGCGAAACTCCGTCTCAAAAAAAAAAAAAAAAAAAGATGAGCTAAGCACATTAATATTTACTATGTCCACTGAAATTTTGATATCTTGCTTTGTGTGTGAGGGTTTTCTTGGTTTGTTTCTTTTTTTTTTTTTTTTTTTTTTTTTGAGTTAGAGTCTCGCTCTGTCGCCCAGGCTACAGTGAGTGAGTGCATTGGCGTGATCTCAGCTCACTGCCACCTCTGCCTACTGAGTTCAAGCAATTCTCTGTCTCAGCCTCCCCAATAGCTGGGATTACAGGTGCCCACCACCACATCTGGTTATTTTTTTGTATTTTTAGTAGACACTGGGTTTCACCATCTTGGCCAGGCTGTTCTTGAACTCCCGACATTGTGATCCAACCCCCCAGCCTCCCAAAGTGCTAGGATTATAGGTGTGTGCCACCACCATGCCTGGCCTGCTTTGTGTTTTTTATTCACCATCCTATCTCATTGTTTCTTTTGTCTTCCTTTTTTGATTTTGTTAGATGCATCATTTACCTTTTTCTATTTTTGTGTGTTTTCTAAATTGAAAATGATTCTTGTATTTCTATTCTTGTTTCCTTTTTCACTTTAACATAAATGTTCAAACTTATACTTTTTAAGACAAAGATTAAAATTATTAAGCCATCTGTTTACTTTTAAAGACATAAACCGTGTTTGTATCATCTAATTTCCACTTCTGTGCCCCCTCCCACCTTGGGCAACTCTCATCTTCCCCTACATCATGTGCAAACAGATAAACATAGAATTAATACATGGACAGATCTTGTATGTTGATATTATCCTTAATTTTCTATTCTATGATTATTTTAATAATCAATACTTAATAAAACTTTCCAGCAATATTGAGTAAATAACTTACCATTACTTCCTGCATTTTATTACTTCCTCCTGGCTACATGTCACTATTTGCTGAGGCACCTTCTCCAGCAACTCTTTTATAAACATTTCTCCAGGGAAAACATTCTGAGTCCTTAAAGATCTGAAATGTCCTTGTGTTCGTTCCACTCTTGAATAATTTGTCTTTTTGTAGAATTAGGGGTATGAAGTGATGTGGAGACCGGTCTTTGGGCCTGGGCACGGCTCTTAAGTTTCAGAGATTACCAGCCAGTTGGTTCTGCCTGTTCTCTAATGTGCACTCTCACACAGATTTTTTTCACCTAAGGCAGATGCACGTGTCTAGGGGTGTGTGTGTGTGTGTGTGTGTGTGTGTGTTTGTGTGTTGATGGTGTGTGTATGTGTATAGCCAATGGATGCATGAGGTTCTATCTTTTCTGGCTGCATTGACTACACAGGAAGTGTTCACTGCTGCTGCAGAGGAACAGTAGGAGGTGCAGAGCTGCTCAACCATCAGCCTAATGATGTCTCACACTTTACTTTCATATATACACATATATATATTATTGCACTTTAGGTTTTGGGGTACATGTTCAGAACATGCAGGGTTGTTGCATAGGTACATACATGGCAATGTGGTTTGCTGCCTCCATCTCCCTGTCACCTATATCTGGCATTTCTCCCCATGTTATCCCTCCCCAATCTCCCTACCCCCACTGTCTCTCCCCTCTTCCTCCCAAAAAACCCCAGTGTGTGATGCTCCCCTCCCTGTGTCCATGTGTTCTCATTGTTCAATACCGGCCTATGGGTGAGAACACACGGTATTTGATTTTCTGTTCTTGTGTCAGTTTGCTGACAATGATGGTTTCCAGATTCATCCACGTCCCTACAAAAGACATAAACCCAAACTTTTTATGGCTGCATAGTATTCCATGGTGTATATGTGCCACATTTTCTTTGTGCAGTCTATCATCGATGGGCATTTGAGTTGGTTCCAGGTCTTTGCTATTGTAAAGAATGCCGAAATGAACATATGTGTGCATGTGTCTTTATAATAACACAATTTATAATCCTTTGGATATATACCCATTAATGAGATTGCTGAGTCAAATATTATCTCTATTTCTAGGTCCTTGAGGAATCGCCACACTGTCTTCCACAGTGTTTGAACTAGTTTACACTCCCACCAACAGTGTATAAGTGTTCCTATTTCTCCACAACCTCTCCAGCATCTGTTGTCTCCAGATTTTTTAATGATCGCCATTCTAACTGGCATGAGATGGTATCTCAATGTGGTTTTGATTTGCATTTCTCTAATGATCAGTGATGAGCATTTTTTCATGTTTGTTGGCCTCATATATGTCTTCTTTTGAAAAGTGTCTGTTCATATTCTTCGCTGATTTTGAATGGATTTGTTTGGTTTTTTCTTGTAAATGTGTTTTAGTTCTTTGTAGATTCTGGATATTAGCCTTTTGTCAGATGGGTGGATTACATAATTTTTTTCCCATTCTTTTGGTTGCTGGTTCACTCTAATGTTTGTTTCTTTTGCTGTGCAGAAGCTCTGGAGTTTAATTAGATCCCATTTATCTATTTTGGCTTTTATTGCCAATGCCTTTGGTGTTGTAATCATGAAGGCTTTGCCTATGCCTATGTCCTGAATGGCTTTGCCTAGGTTTTCTTCTAGGGTTTTTATGGTATTAGGTCTTATGTTTAAGTCTTTAATCCATCTGGAGTTAATTTTAGTGTGAGGTGTCAGGAAGGGATCCAGTTTCTGCTTTCTGCACATGGATAACCAGTTTCCCTAACATCATTTATTATACAGGGAATCCTTTCCCCGTTGCTTGTTTTTGTCAGGTTTGTCAAAGATAAGATGGTTGTAGATGCCACACTTTACTTTCTTATCTGCTTTACCTTAGAGGATAATGATGTTGACTATGCACAGGTAAGATGCCTTTGTTATTTTGCAATAGTGGACACGTACTGAACTGCATACTCCTTCATCTGATCACACTTAACACAAGAATTTCAACATTAACACTTGAAAACAGAGTGTCGTCAGTGGCTAAAAATTACCATACCCTAATGGGGCTTGACTATCTTTGGATAAGGATGTAATGTCCTAAACTAATTTATTCTCTTTGTATATTATACTCCCTTAGAATTTTTTTCCTTCAGACTATTAATTAATTGTTATTTGATGCCGCTTAACACTATGCTCATCTCAGCCTTTTTTTGGCTTAAATTTGCAGCAGTGGTGGAAGAAGTTTCCATAAAAAGATGATATTGGTGGAAATCATCAGGGGAAGTATGGGGAATATAATGATTTTTTTACAGTATAACTAATATAAAGTGATTGGAAACAAATTTTCATTTGCTTGTTTATTTTTTCATTCCTTTAGCTGGTATTTATTGAGGATTTCTTATTATCATGCAGAGTTCTAAGTAATGGGGATAAATTAGTGGAGGATAAATGGTAAAGATTAATGCTGTCTCAGAGTTTGTACTCATTAACAAAGATCCTAGTTTGAGTCTGACACTTGTATTTATGATATTCCATCAAATCACACAGTTGCATCTGAATTCAGATTTATTTAGGGTATATTTATTTTTCATTGACCTTTTGCACTCATTTTCTTTTTGATCTTCTATTGGTATCTAGTGTGGGGAAATGCCATGCATTTTTGAAAAACAAATGCTTCACTAATACTAACAGATTCATTCTTCATATTGCTAAAATTATCTGTTGAAAACATAAGTTTGATTGCTTATTACTCATTAACTTTTAATTTGCCATTGTTTTTAGGATAAAAGTAAAATGTTTGATATGGCCTCTTGGCCTGGCATGTCTTCCTACTTCTCCCACTACTGTATGTCATGCTATTTACTCCCTCACTCTTGGTTCTGCTCATTTTGATTCTTGGTTCTCTCAGTTCGAAAACTTGTAATGCTTCAATCCAATCTGGGCCTCATTAGCTCAGCCCCAGTAGTCATCCTCCTCCTGATTGCAACTTCAAGCCCTCTGCCCTAATATCCTGCTCATCCTTCAAAATCAGCTTATATATCTATTCTCTAGGAATTATTTTGTGAGGTCCTACTTAATCGAATCCATTAAAAGTTTTCATAGTAGCCTGTCTGCTTCACATTGCTTACCACATTTGAAATGAACAGTCATTTATGATTTGTTTCTGTAAGTAGACCATAAGTTCCATGTGTACAGGAACTATTTCATGATCATTATTTTATTCTCAGAAGTTAGCATAGATTTGCCTGAGGTAGTGGCTCATGCCTTTAATCCCAGCACTCTGGGAGGTCAAGATGGGTGGATCACTTGAGCTCAGAAGTTTGAGACAAGCCTGGGCAACATGGTGAAACCCTATCTCTACAAAAAATACAAAAATTAGCCGAGATGGTGGTTTGCATCTGTAATCTCTGCTACTTGGGAGGCAGAGGTGGAAGAACTGCTTGAACCCAGGAGGTTGAACCTGCACCGAGCCATAACTGCACCACTGCACTCCAGCCCGGGTGACAGATTAAGACCCTGTCTCAGGAGAGAAAAAAAAAAAAAAAAAAAGAATAGCATATGTTACAATACATTACAATACATTGAAGATACTCAGAAAATATTTTTTGACAAAGTAATTAATCCAGTTTTTCAGCAAACCTGGTATATGCAAAACAGTATGTTTGTGTATTAAAGTAGCATATTAAAGCTTCCATAGGTCAGAATGGACTCAGTCATATTTTCTCTTGAATGGGAAAATAAGAGAGGTCTACCTTCAGAAAAATGATGAAATGCACATTAAAATATGCTCTTGTGTGAAAGATGAAATGAGATTCATAGGAGAAGTTCTTTGGTATTTGTTGAGTTTTCTGATATTGACTTGCCCAACCTGAACTACAGTGTAAACCAAGGGTCCCCTGATAAAATGATCACTCAGCCTTTGTTCCATCCATTTTGTTTTACTTTTAAAACACCCTCTGGATAGCCATCAAAACTACAAAGTGGAAACTGGTTAGCTTCATTTAACACCATATTCTGCTGCAAAGGCCTCACATCAAGGCCCTTGTCATTTTACATTCTTCTTTTAATAGTTTTTCCAACTTGAAAATTTTAAGAGTTGTAGATAGCCAAAGGCTTCCATCCTAAATCCCTCAAGATGTAATTCTTTGATATATTAAAATCCTGGTGTTCTATCAGCCACAGGAATGTAAACTTTTCTCCGATTCTTCATCCCAAGACTCTGATGAAATCACACTGACGAAATCAGGAAGGCCTTTGACGACATACACTGACTCTCTGGGCTTTGAGCAAGGGTGGAATTTCCTTGCCTTGGCTGGCACTATCTCATGTGCTAGTTGTAATTTGAAATTCAAATGGCAATAAAAGTTTTCCAGTTTTCACTGAAATCAAAAGAATAAGACAGGAAACCATAAAGTAATTTTCTCATTGGAAACAATGTTATAAAAGAACAAATTATTATTGCTTTGATCTAGTTTGTTTATGAATATGGAAGCCTATGGGTGGAGTTTGCAGTTTGCATATCTAGTTTAAAAAGCTATAAACTTTACATAGATGGGACTTGTTATCGATTTTGGAACAAAATATGCACATTTTAACATATGCCACAGGCATTACACCAAGAAGCTTTTCCTCTTGTTTTATTGATAAAATCTCCTTCTTTCATATTTGATAGATTTTCTACTAAAAACATGTTTGTTTTGTTGAATTGTTAGTCTAGAAATGCAGCATTAGATATTTTGATGACAAATAATAGTATTTCTTATCAACAACTCTAAATATTTTTCTTTTTAATTTATAAAATAATATTCTGTGTCACCTTCATTTAGATTTGTATAGGGAATGTGTTACTTGCTCAATATTTAGCATTTGATTTTGTATAATTTATGTTCTGTGTATCCTAGTTTAATTGAGGTTTGAAGTAATTTGTGTATGATCAGCTAGGTCAGAATCCTTTTCATTTTAATGCTGACATGGGACGGTCATGTCAAGAATTATTTAATGACCTCACAGAACTGGAAAAAGAGGTCAGTAATTATAATTACATTGTAAGATCTATATACTTCTTTATTTAGTAAATTGACCTCTAACTCACGTCAGGAAATCATTTACATCCTCTGTTATAGCTTGCAGACAGTAAATCTTGCTATCAGTGTTTCTTTAGCTGAATTAGCATTCCAGTGCTTTCTATTTCTAGTTTTCTGATGTAGCATTTGGAGCTTTGTGTAATTTAATTGTCAAAACCTGACCATTGCTTTAATTTGTTACTGGGCAGTTCATCAGGCAATTCTGTAAAGCATTATTATGAAAAGAGTTCTAGCCCTGCAGAACCTCTCCTGAAGCCAAATTCCATTTAGGAATAAGACTGTTACACATTTAACCAAGTAATGGAAAACAGCCTTGCATGGGGGTTTCTTGTGTAATAATAACAGGCTAAAATAAGTGGAAATTGAAAAATTACCATTTACCACGTACTGCCATGAACCAAGCCCTGTGAGAAGGGTGGAAGTGGTATGATCTCTAATCCTCACAACTACCATAAAACGTAGCTGTGATATGAAAAGTCTCCATTTTACATATGAAACACAGAAATAGGCACAGATTTCTTAAGTAACTCAGCTATAGTCACTTGGGTAGAAGACAGAAGAGGCTACCATTGAAGCTGATGGGTCTATGACATATGTCTTCTTTGATTTCTTTGTGTCTTAAATTTTATGATATTTATTTTTGCTATGGTACTTTGTTTCTCCTCTCATCAAGTAATGTTTTGGTTTATTTTCTTATGTTTCCCAAATGTGAACCATTGCTTAGATGTCAAGTCAAAAAATTTTGCTCCTTGAAAATATATTAAGAACTTTGTTAAGTTATAATCAAAAGTATTTTTTAATCTTCTTTCATATTGAAAGACAATCATGACCATTAGTATAACTTTTTAAAGTCTTTATATTTAGATCAGCAAATGTGAATTTCAGACAAATATGCCATGGAAGGCATACTAATAGCTCCCTAAAGATGTTCATATCTAATCTCTGGTACCAGTGAATAGGTTAGGTTACTTAGGAAAAGAGACTTTACAGCTGTTACTAAATTGATGACCTGTAGATGGGAAGATTATCTATGGGTGGGCCTAGTGGAAACACAAGAATCCTTACAAGAATTGAATACCAGTACAAGAGGAGGTCAGAGTCAGAGAGGGATTCCATGATGATACTCTGCTGCCTTTGAAAATGGGGGAAGGACCCAGGAGCCAAGGAATGCAGGCAGCCTCTAGAAAGGGAAAAATAAAAAGAAACTGATTCTCCTCCAGAGTCCCCGAAAGGAATGCAGCCCTGCCAACAACTTGATTTTATACCTAGTAAGCCCTGTTTCAAAATTCTGACTTCCAGAAAGGGAAGATAATATATTTTTCTTGTTTTCAGTAATATGCTATAGTAATACATGAAACTAATACAAATGCAATTGATTTAATTTTAATTTTAGATGTGAAATCAGGCTTCAATTTCAGCCTTTTCTGCTCAGCGGGAGCCCAGAAATTCTATGTAGAAGATTCCTAAGACCAGCAATGTGACTGAATGGGGATGCTGGGAGAGTATACTAAGTTGCCTTCATAGAACAAATTACTTTTCTTTTTTTAATTGAAATGAAGCCACTGTTTCTTTCCCCTATTTATTTATTTACTTATTTGTGCTTTGATTGAACTTATTTGTGCTTTGATTTGTGCTTTGATTGCTAGCTTCTTGATTTGAGGGAAAGTAAAATCATACCTAAGTTTCTTCTTGCCTAAAGAGTATTGTGAGTATATAATTTGGGAGTGTATGAACTCCCAATAAATTAGTATACAGTAGGCTGCCCGAAGTTGATAGTGATTCTAAAATGTATGTCATATTCTTAAAAAATTCTGAAAGTATGTCGTATCTGACTCCAGGATTGTTGTGAGTTATCTAGAGAAGCAGTCAGTCATAAAACATGATGTGAACTCAGAAGTACTATGCATGTTTTAGTTTCGTTTCTACCTTGTCAATAAACTGTATTCAAAATATCAAATCATACATGCATGGAGCAAACAACACTGAATCTAGTGATCAAATGGTCACTGTTAATGATTCCTGTCTTCGTCACCAATATTGTCCCTGAACACTTAGGCCTAGAAAGTTTCCTTTGACCATCTCACTGGGCTCTTTTGCTGGGGTCTTAGGCCCTGCTTCCTTATGATCTGGGAAAGCAGACCAGAGACTGTTTTGTCAAGTGCCGTCCTCGTTTGTTGATTCCTGATTCTCTGAAGTTAAAAAAAAAAAGCTTCCTCTGAGTCTCAATTGTGACTCGTTTTTATGCTGCTCAGTATAAAGATATCAACTACCATTCTATTTACTACCTCCATGAGATCAATTGTTTTTTGGCTCCCACATATGAGTGAGAACATGTGATATTTGTCTTTCTGTGCCTGACAGTTCACCTAATAGAATGTCCTCCAGTTCTATCCATGTTGCTGCAAACAACAGGCCTACATTCTTTTCAATGGCTAAATAATATTTTGTGGTGTATATGTACCACTTTTCTCTACCCATTCATCCATTGATGGACACTTTGGGATTGGTTAAGGAGTAGAAAAATACAGTTAGATAGGAAGAAGATGATCTACTGTTTGGTAGCACAGTAGGGCAATTATAGTTAACAGTAATTCATTGATGTTTTGAAGTATCTAGAGGCGAAGATGAGATGGGGCCAAGACTCCTCATAGGGAACTGTTGCTGCCCCCACAGAAGCATAAGAATAAAGGAAAATACTGAGTTTCTTCAAGGGAAATTTCAGGCACTTACGTAGCTAGCCTTGAGAAGTAAGTGATCGACCTGATAAACAAGAAGGTAATCGTAGCTTTTGTTTTGCTTTAAGAAACGGAATAGCCATGGAAATTGGAGTCACTAGATAACTTGGTTTCCTATAGAAACTGAAGATAACATCTTTGTAAAAGTCCGTGAGTTGTTTCTCAGAAACCCAGATCCCCACCAGTTGGCCCCACTGGCAGGTAGACCTCAGGTAAGGGGGAAGTAAGGACTGGAGTCTTGACCACTGTTCTTTGTTGTAAATTTCTTCCTTAGGGGCCTAGAAGAAATCATGCCCGCAGGACAGCCCTATCATTTCTTTCTGCTGACCCCAAATTTTTAAACAAAGCTTTTCTCCCTTAATCAATTGCAAATTAGAAAGTTTGAATCTACGACCAGTATGCCCCCACTTCAAGATATCCTGCTTTTTTAGGACAATCCAGTGTATAGCCTCTAGGTATTGATTTATGACTTTGCCTGTAACCTTTGTCTCCCTGATATTAAATATGCTTACATGTAAGCCAGCAGGGAGGACAAGTCTTAAATAAGAGCTGCCTGATTCTCCTTGCTGGGCGCCCTGAAAACAAATGTTTTTGAGGGACTGTGTTAGGGGAGCTTCGCAGGTCAGCTAGAGCTTTGTTTCCAGTGCAGGACATTTCCCACCTCTGGCTCCTAGAGGCTTTGTTCAAGGGAAGGGACGTTTCCCACCTCTGGCCCCTGGAAGCGCAGGCTCAGTGACTCAGGGTTTTAAATCAGTAACCAGTCCCGTAAAGGATTCAAAGATTCAATTTATCCACAGGAAGTCTGAAAAAATCCCTCTCATTGGACGAGATCAGGAATGGGGAGGGAATAACTCAGATGTATGAGCTCCAGCCGCTCAAGCCTGCAGCAGCACCTCCTCCAAGTCCCTTCCACTGTGTGGAAGCTGCCCTTTTGCTCTGCCTAATGAACTGCACTACTGCACACTTTTTGGGTCCATGAGTTCTATCTGAGCTATAACACTCACCACAACAGCAAGGCCCTCTTTCCCATTCATGTGGGTCAAAGAGGCCAGGAACTTGAGTTCTGGAGAATCTGGTTGCAGCTAATCTGGTTACACTTTCCTCTTCCCTGCTGCAAAACTTCGGTGTTGGATGTCTGCACCAGACAAGTGGATGTCAGTTCGTTTCGGTAACAAAGATTTGGAATGTTCCCAACAAAAAGAAATGATAGGTTTTTGAGGTGATGGATAACCCAATTAACCAGATTTGATCATTATCCATTGTATACTTGTATCAAAATATCACATGCACCCCATTATTTGTACAACTATTACGTATCTATAAAAATTAAAAATAAATAATTAAAAGAAAGAACATCAACTGTGGAATCTGATAGACCAAAGTTGCATTTGAGCTTTCTCAGTTAACTAGCTGTATAGCCTCGTGTAAATTGTCTTAACCTTTCTGAACCTTAGTTTTCTAATCCATAAATGTGGATCATAATGCCTACCTTGCAGTGTTTCTGTGATGTTTAATTGAGATACCTTATGTAATGCATCTAGGATAGGGCCCAGCTTGACCTTAGTAGGCATGCAAATATGCCTATATTTTGCAAAAGTGTTCAGGGATTTGAAGCACTAGAAACAGTGTTGAATTAGTTTTCAACATTGAAAACTGTTTCTCCAGAGCCTTACTTTTACTAATTCTATGTAAGTTCAAAGGGTAAAATTGAGAACCTAGAATTAACAATGTATGCTTTTAATCTCATAAGAGGCATTTTTTTCTTTATTCTTTCTTTCTTTCTTTCTTTCTTTCTTTTTTTTTGTGTGGTATTATGAAGATACAGTGGTCAGAGTTCAAAGAACTGGTCTCAATTTCAAGAAAGGCCAAGATTCCCTTGTCAAGTTTAGTTGCATTGTTAATGAGCATTTCAGTTTGCCTTGCCACATAACCATTTTGTCTATTGTGAGATTAACTTCAATTAAAGTCTTTTGTGGCTGTGTTTTTTCTTAGATTTTTCCCGCTAATTGGTCTTCATGCATTTCTGTTGCATTAGCACTAATTTACTTGTGCCTTTGATTGCAGTTAGAACTAAGCTGAACTTCTGAATTTTAGCTCCGAGTCTTTTCAACTTGGATATTTTAGAAATTTAATTTATTATTAACCCAGAGAACGCAAAACCCTGAAAAAATTTATACGTTGGTTATAACTGACTTGAGCTGAAAGGATTAGAGAAACTCAACATCTGAAATATTGATTTTTCAGGATTCTTCATTTTCTCTCTCACACAGGAAACGAAAACTCCCTGGGCAAGAGAAAATGCACTGCAGTGTTGTACAAGTTCTAATATTGATTGTGGTTAAGGATTACAAAGTATTGACTACATGGATTTAAATCTTATGGACAACGAATACTCATACTTCTGCCTTGCAGTGAGAGAGAGGAGAAATAGAAGTGGGTCACTGAAGATTGTAAAAAGTGCCGATTAGTGACCCTCGTCTTTAATTCCAGTAAAGAAAAGTAGGCAAAACCTAAAGGGCCTTGCAGATCGGATTCATAGGACTTTAGGGTAACATGAAGCAAGGTGCAACTGCCGCTTTACTTCTTAAAGATAATAGATGTTCAGGAACCATAAGGAGGGGAAACTAAATATGAAAAAAGATTATGTAGAAATCAAGGAGATGTTATGAAGATGACCAGAGTGCAAAGCAGTAAGATAGGGTGTTTACTGGGGTCTTAGGAACGGCAATTCAGGAGACCAGATGCAACTAGAAGGCAAGTTGTGTCTCAAAGAAAGGAAAAAGAATGGGGACTTTTAAGAATGCTAAAAGTGATCGTCAAAGTATTTTGAAAGAATTATCCGTGGTGAAGGTGGCTGGCTTAGTACCTGACTCCACAGTTCATTGGTTGTCACTGTTCAGGAGTTGTAGCACTAGCAAAAGTCAGCTGTTTTCCAGGATGTAGTATCACAGCAGTTTGGCCCAGTTGAAAGGTGTACGGCAAGTTCCTGCTGAGACAAGCAAGTAAAAAGAGGTCCCCAGAGAATCGCCAAGCAGGCTGCACACTGGGAGGATGGGGTGGAGCCTCCGGAAATTCACACCATTTGCAGTGGGGAGAAGCCTGGTCTCTCCTGTTCCTGGGTATTAACTTGGGATTAAATCCGTGAGGTTGACAGCCTGTTAGCAGGACTCTATCTCACTTTGCTGAGCTGTCTTTCCTTTTTCCGTTTCACCTAATAAATCCCACTCCTCACCCTTCTATGTTTCTATGAGCCTAGTCTTTCCTGGTCATGTGACAAGAACTTGTTTTTTTTCCTATAGCACTGCTTTACAAGATTGCAGGTTATACAGGTGGCCTTCCTAGAATGGTTTCGTGACCCCATTTTAGAGCTCTAAACCAGAATGACAACATTTTATACATTTCACAGAGAACAGAATGTTCTCAAGTATAGAAAAAGAAGAAGTGATGTCTTTATAAAGAGATGCACCTTTCAGCTTCTGAAATCCATAGTTGGCCCTCCAAGTGTGCAAGCCATTACAAGTAATATATGGACATGTGTTTATAACATTGAAATGAGGGTGGATAACAATGAAAAGACATTCTTAATTTGTTGGCATAAATAATTTCCCATACCATGTTTTTTTTTTCATTTATACCTTCTCAATTAGGAGGTAATAGTTTATACTATACTTTTAAATAGGTAACATATAGGTTTTTCAACTTGTTTACCTATAATATCCCTGTATTATAACTTGTATATATTTACAATGTCACTGTAATATCATTTGTAATATAATGTGAAGTCCTATGTAAATAAAATAAGATATAGAGAAAAGAAACAAGATGGGATTTTTAAATTGATGAGAACCTCATTCAGTACTCTAGTTGGAGAAGTCTATACAAAGTAATAAAGAGGAAGTAAGGTCAGTGGCAGAGCTGTCACTAGAGTTCAGGCTTTAGAATCTACAATCCAATGCCCATTGACTCCACTTAATTGGAAATACTTCAGTGTAAGCATAGAAATCTTTGTGATGTGTTTAAAAACATGCATTAATTGAGCATGATGATTATGTTTCAGACACTGTTCTCTGTGAGCCTTGTAGACAAAGATCCCTGCCCTCCTAAAGCTTAGATCCTAATGGGAAGAGATAGACAACAAACACATAAGCATGTAAATATGTTACATGTCAGATGATGACGAGTGCTATGAAGAATGATAAAGTCTTAAAGGGAAGAAGGAAAATTTTGAGTAAATCTGAACAAATTGAGGACTTTAGAGGAAATATATTTCAGAGAGAACAACAAAAGTTTCTAAAGAAAAAAAAGTACTTGGTAAGTTTGAGCAATTGCAAGGAGATCTGTGTAACTGGAGCAGAATGAGTAAGAGGAAGAATGAAAAGAGATGGAGAAAGAGATAACACAGGGCTAGATTATATGGAAATTTATAGGCAATTGTAAGGAAATTTGGGGCTTTGGTCGATGATACTTTGTTTTGTGTGTCAATTTGAGTAGGCTGTAGTACCTAATTATTAATCAAACATTAATCTAGGTACTATTGTGGAGGTATTCTGTAGATGTGATTAACATCTACAGTCATCTGACTTTAAGTACAGGAGATTATACTTGATCATATCGAAACAGGAGACTTCCCTGTTTCCTGACTCCCCTCTCAGGATGTGTGACAGGTCTATTGCTCATCTGTTTGGCAGCCACTGCTCAAACCCCTTATAAGAGGGGAAGCATGCAGATGGGCAGGTGCAGGAGCAGGGCAAGTGTGTTGATGTCCAGCCCTATAGTGGGATCTAGGGGTGTAGGTCTCTGACTCTCAAAGCCCCAGTAGGTGTGCTACTGTGTTCTTTTTGCTCTGCCATCCACAGAAAGCTTAAGTGTTAACCAGTGCCCTTTTGGTACCTGGGTTATTGTCTGGTGTCCAGGAAGAATCAGGTTACATACAGACTTGAAGGATGGTGAATACAGGGATTTTATTGGGTGATGGAAGTGGCTCTTAGTGGGATGGATGAGAGGCTGGAAAGGGGATGGAGTGGGAAGGTGATCTTCCTCTGGAGTTTGGCTGTCCCATGGCAACTTCCTCTCCAACTGTCTCCAGCTTAACTCCTTTTGACATTCAGACTCCTCTCCTTCTCTGCTGAGTTGCTTTTCTGCCTCTGTGTTCTTCTCAACATCTGATCATCTGCTTGTCGGATCATGGAGACTGGGGTTTACATGGGTACAGAATGGGGAAGTATGGTGGGCCAAAGGGGAACATTCAGTCTTGAAAACAGAAATGCCTGTTCCCATTTAGGGCCATGGGTTTCCAGGCCTAGGGGTGGGGCCTTTGCTGGGGAACTGCCCTCTTCTACCCAGTAATTTCCTCTCTCCTGTTCGTATCAATAAGGTGGGTGTCTAGGATGAAAAGGCCTTAAGAGACAAACTGAGATTTCCCGGAGGAGAAGAAATTCTGCCTCAAAACTGCAACATTGATTTTTGCCTGATTTCCAGTGCACCAGATTGTCCTTTAGATTTCAGACTTACCAGCCCCCATAATCACATGACCCAGTTTCTTCAAATCCCTCTCTGTGTCATCTATTCATCTATCTATCTATCATCTCCTACTGGTTCAATTTTCTGGAAAACCCTGAATGGTACAAGTGAGATGGGAGACTCTTCTAGGGTTTTGACCAGAGGAGAAATATGATATTTCTTAGGTTAAGAATAAGCTGTGGAGGTTCAAGGATGGAAGCAAGTAGTAGTTAAGAGTGCTGTAAAAACTCAAGGGGGGAGTGATGGCGGCTTTGCACTAGGGTAGTAGCAACAGAGGTCATAAAAATGTTCAGATTCTGAATATATTTGAAGTTAAGTCAACAGGATTTGCTGATGGATTTATGGCGAGTGTGAAAACAGGAAGTATCAAAATTACTCTAAGATTTTTTGCTGCAAATAGAAAAATGAGGTTGCCATGAATGGAATTGGGGGTTTTAATATATCAGTTTTCATGAAGGGAGAAGACCAAGGTTCAGTTTGTCTGTGACAAATTTGAAATTCCCATTAAACATCCAACTGTAGATGGGGAATAAGCAGTTGGACAAAACATTCTAAAGTTTTGTGAGAGATCTAGAAATGAGGTACGATATGGAGATCCTCTGAATATAGATAATATTGTAGCTTTGAGAGTAGGTGAGATATTTTTATAAGTGTACAGATAGAAAAAGAAATAATATCCCGAGACTTGAAACTGAATATTCCAACATTGGAAATATGTAAGATGGGGGGGAAAGCAGCAAGAGACCAAGATGAGGCAACTAATGCGATGAGAAGAGAACCAAGGAAGAGGGAGGGAGACCTAGAAAATAGGTGAAGAAGGTATTTGTGAAAATATCAACTGTGACAAATTCTGTTTACAGATGAGGATGAGCACTGAAAATTGATTGTTGATCCCCTTCACCAGAGCTGTTTTGGTGTAGTAGAAATGAAAGCCTAATTGGTGAGGAAGAGGAGAGAGAAAGCAGACAGAGCTATCCTATATGCTTTTAGGAAGTTTTCTCTGTTGCAAGGTGAGACGTCAACCACCACCTGAGGAGGTCTGCCCTGCAGACCCTGACTCGGTGACGGATGAATGAATGCACTCTCACACCATTACAGTGATTCAAGTGGTCAAGGGATGGTCATCAGTTGCTTTCAGAGGGTGACTGCAGCCAATCAACCAACACTCCCTCCACATACTCACATTTATTCAGTATCAATTTCATAACAGAGTGTCTAAATCAACACGCTTGTGGATAATTCACATGGTTTAAAGAATGGTTTTATGAATGATAAAAGCTTTAGGTTCCAGGCCCAGAGTAAACACTATTAATGGGTAATTCCCCCTTGAACTCCCCGAGAGGGCATTTCAGCACAAAGTATACATGAGTAAACAGAGTAGAGACGAAGAGATGTGGGGTAAACAGACTTAAACTGGGAAAGCCTTTTATCATCCCTGTATTCTCCCTAACTTAATGGACCATCTGCCTTCAACGTGTCCTGATGAAATCGTTCAGCCTCCCAAAAGGCTTGAGACTAATCTATAACTTTTCCTAATAGTTGTCTAATATTTTGCAAGCCACCCTGAGTGAATTCCAACAGAAAGGAAGATAAAATATCACATTTCTATGTTGATGTGAGTGATTTAGTGGGGAGTAAAATTGAGGGCAGAAGAAAGGGGAACACTGCTGAAGCTACATCCTTATGGAACTTTGGTGGGAGTTTGGCTTATGGGGGGGAGAAGGCATTCATCTATGGCCATGAGAATGGCAGCAGTCATCTAAGGGGTTCAAATGTAAGCAAGTTGCAGACACAGAGATCGGAGCATCTATAAAATCTTCTGATGGCCTTGCTCTTCTAAATGAAAGAAAATAAGACCATAAGCTGAGAGTGAGCACACAGAAGGAGGTGCTAAAATTTGAGCCAACAGAAGACTGATGTAGTCATCCAAGTGTGGAAAGCAAAAATACAAGGAAAATGTGGCAGATAGCAGGAGGAGTGTAGGCTTCTTGCAGAGCTGTTGGCTTCTGTCTTTACTATTGAAGATGAATGTGGACAATTGGTACATTTTCCTTTTAATGGATATATCTTATTTTGCTGATTTGTAAGGAAACAGCAAATTGAAGCCAGATTAGAATGAGTTCTGGTAACTGCGATTAAAGGTAAAATTTTCTCAGATTTGTTACACCTCTAAAAATTGTGTTAATTTCTAAAATGCCACTAAAACTTTATGGTCATGTATTTAAGCCCAATATGATAGAACTAAACCTCAAAATAGCAATTAGGATTTGTTCCAAACCCCAAGCCAGAAGTTGGTTTGGGAGATGTTGGTGGGAGGAAACCAATATCACAAAAGACATCAGAAGACAGTAAGTCTCATTCAGCCTCATGATCGTGAAAATGTCATTTGGCATAATTCAGTCTAAAACTATATTTCTAGGAACAGTTTGTATTGGGAATTTTTACATTCTCATGCATAAAACTGTATAGGAGGTTTGGGGAAAAGTTACCATATTTTCCAGTGATAGGGTGCCAATACTCTCAAATATGAGAGTCATCAAAGAACAAGTTTTGGCAGCAATCTTTGAAGATAACGCTTCCTTTAGTACATTGCCAAACTTCTCCTTTAAAAAACGAAAGAACAACTTATAATTATTTGTGACACTTGTGAAATGATAATGGAACCTTTGAATAGTTTTGCTCAGAATTCACACCTATTCAATTCCACACAGAGTTGTTAGAATAAATGAGAAATACAGCCTCAAGAACAAAGATACATGAATTCAGAGAGAGCAGTATAAGAAAATAGGGTTTTCTTTTTAAAATTTCATTTGAATAACACTAAGAAAACCAAACTCTTTTAAAAGTAATCATTGGTGTTTAGTAAAACACATTTTTCACTGTGCTGAACATACGCCCTTGAGGTAAAAATATTTTTCTTTGCCAAAACCTTGAGAAAGTTGTAATTGACTAATTCTCTGCTTTGGAAGAAACACAACCATCAGTATCAAAGCTTGTATAATCATTACAACTGTGGCTGTAAAATAGTGAGATTCTTAGCTACATTTTAGAGGCATGATATTATCATTTTAGAGTCTTTTCTTCATTGTGTTCTTTCTGGAAGAAAACATTATAGTTCTTCTTTGATGAATAGAGCTTATGTTACGTTCCTAAGACATAGTAATGTTTCTAACATTGGTGGCTATGGCTGTGTGCTGCTTAGATTTTCCTTCCAGGAAGAGCCTGCATATTCACCTGCAAGAAGTGCAGTTAGCTGACAGCACCTTCAGGATTCACCTCAGCTTTCAAGCCAAGACAATGATCTTCCTGGTCAGCCCCCAACCAATGGCCAAGCAGGATAGGGGTACTCCTGACCCAGCCATTTCTGCCCAACATGGGCCTCCTCTCAGGGGTACTCATTATTCTGGAGCTCCAGACTCATTGCTCTGAGTTTTAGATTTGCATTATAGGCTGAAAGCTTTCAATGGTCAGTTCTTCTGCTTTTAATCTTTCACAGATGTTACCTCCATCCTCCCTGCCCCCCATAAATTCCTTGTACTCGAATCCAAACTCTACCTCAATGTATCCTTCCCATAGTACTCAATTGACAGAAATCCGCCTCAAATGTGTTGGGTCAAGAACTGTGCTGTCAATACATGCTGGGAATGCAAGCATCACTTAACATGTATTTTCTATCCTAAAAAGCTCACACACTAGTTGGGAAGCGAGTACCCACTATAAACATAAAGTACAAAGGAGTCAACATAAGAAGCTGTGGAGTCATACTGGTTTTCAATTCCCTTATTTTCTGGCAGGGCCATATGTATGTTGGAAAAGATTGTTAAAATGTATTCAACAAATTTACATTTTTGTATGAGGAAGGTGTTCGATATTGTCTAATATGAATTAAGCTGAAAATGATAGTCTCCTTTCATTCTTTACATTCTGAATTCCTGCTCTCATGTCAGTTTTTGTAAATTTGCTCAATGATCTCATAAATACCAAATTTTATTTCTGCTTCTCAGTGCTCATTTGCTCATCATTTTCCCTAATTTCTAATTTCTGTTTTCCATTGCTGTTATCTTTTTTTTTTTTTTTGGCTCTCTTTGTAACACTACCACCATTTCATAAGGTTCAGACTTCAAAATTACTTAAAACCTTTTCCCTTCTGTATCCTACATTCCATCAATCAGGAAATGCTTTAAGTTCTTGCTACTTATTATGTTTTTGTCTATTCTTTTTTTCTATCATTTTCAGACCGCAAAACCTAAGACCCTGCAATGTTTCTTGTTGGTCTTTCTCATCCATGTATATGCCCTACCTCTATGTCTGATCATGGCTTTCCTTTCTTTAAAAACCTACAATCTAACGTATTATATATTCAATATTATATACATATCTAACTTTCTTAAATTAACGTTCAAATTCTTACTTGATTTGACCTTAGACTGTTTTCAACCATATCTTTCACAAAACACTTTTGAAGACAAAAATCATGCCATCTGAAATGCTTTATTGTTTTCTAAACGTAAAATCACTTCTTTCAATTTTGGGGGCTTATGATTTCTTCCAAATGGAATACATTTTACAATATGTTTGCATCCCCTCAAATTGAAAGTAGCTTTTGTCAAGATAGAGAGTAAATGCTTGGTACATCATCTTGAATGGATGCTACCAAGAATTTCAAAGTTTGAAATTATCTCCCTGTTCTTTTCTTCTGTAGAAACTTTTATCTATTTTATTATGTTTATCAGATGCTGCCTGGTTAGGTGGACATTTATGTGTATCTTCCGATTAAACTGCAAGGTCCATGATGATCGGGTCTTTTCAACCTCTTTGTATAATTGTTATTACTAATCACAATGAATAAATCATAGAAGATTTTCAACAAATACTTATTGAGTCTGGAAGTAAATATTGTGAATGCAAACTCATCTTTATTTTTAAGAATGTACCATCTACCAAAATGCTATCTTTCTATATGATAAGCAACCAAATAGAAATCAGTAAAGACAGATGAAGCCTTCATTTGTCCTCTATGTATGATGTGTCATTCCTGAAAAACACATGCTCTAGTTTCCTAAATTGAAAACCTATAAATAACATTATATTATCACGATTTTATATCATCAAAAGAAAGAATTAAAATTGTTTTACAACTGAATATAAAAATTATGCCTTATGCTGCCTATTACTTTACTGATTTCGTTATCATTACCTTCTGTGTTGGCCCAGGATTGCATAGCAAGTAAATGTTGCAGCCAAAATGTATATATAACTCTTCTAAAACTTCAATTTTGTATACTTCACACATATTCATCCGATTACATTAAGTTTATACTGGTTTTAAAATTTCCTTAGTGAAATCACATCTCAACAAAAGGTCAAAGACAGTGTTCAGCTCCCTTTCAGAATATGTTTAAATGCAGTTATATTAAGCTCCAACATGGTCACTCTACATGTGTGGGAAAGTTCTTTTCAGACAGAGTTCTTGAATTAGAATAAGAGTTTGCAATTGCATTTAGAACATTATTGGAGCTGATATATTATACTAAATACAAACTATAAATAGTATTTTTCCAAACTGTTGACACATCCCCAGGTAATACATTGATGTCATTGTTTCTCCAAAAGGTTTTTGGTTTAGTCTAGTGTTTTTCAAATCAGATTTCACATATGTCATGAAATGTTAGATAATCCACACATCCTATATAGTCATTGATTTAGTTTAGTGTTAGTTTTGTGATTCTTTTTGAAATAAGCAGTTGCCACAATTGATAGCATTTAGCTTTTAATGTATTGGCAAACATGTCTTAGCATTAGCAATTACCTTGGCATTTTTAAATTTTAAAATGATTACTATCTCATACCATATTTATATTTGAATTTTGATTATAAGCATATCTACCATTTGATCCTAACATCAAAAAATATAAAATTATCTCTTTTCTAACACAATTTTCATGTTGAACTTTTTAACATTAACTGATAAATGTACAGGTATACATTTCTATTGAAAATGTTTTCATAGAGTAAGACTTTATTAAGCACTATAATAAATTGGGATCTGATAGTAAGAAAGAACATTGAGGCAAAGTAATGAACCATTTATAGTGGATTGAGAAGAGGAAACACAGACGCTGATTTAAAATGCAAATGCAACATGTGCACCGAAGGAAAGGTCAGATGCTGTCACAAAGGGAAAGAGGAGTCATGACCACTTAAATAGAGAACAGTGGTGAGGCAGTCCTGCCATCACGTCACCACCGATTCGCTGGACCTCTGCTAACTTACACTGTAGCAGTCAGTACCACATTTATGTTGAGTTTTAATTTAGTTAACAAAATATTCTCCGTCGCATTAATTTAATGATGTTTCTGTGTTTTTATTTTCTTAAATTTTTTAGTGTTTGCTATAAATGCTTGGTTTTATGATTGTGAGAGAAGCACGTGAGGGATTTATTCTGTCATATGTTTTTATGTATTTAAGCAAGAAAAAAATAACTGAAGTCAACACTGCTAGTTCATAATACATCTTTCCTTGATGTGAGTTTTTTTCTTTTCTCTAGTTGGAAGTCATTGTCTTTAACTATAATCATTCATACAGCAGTTTTAAAACAAAAAATAAACATAATCTAAATACCTACTATAATCCGTTTTTGAAATGCTAATAATAGATTTACCAGTTTTAAAGTGTAAAGAAATTCATTAGCACAGCTGGCTGACAGAAGCTTGGGCCAACAATCTGCTAAAATGATATTAAGAAAAACACAAAACAGTTAACGCTTGAACTTTGAAACTGTTTGAAAATACAAAAGAGTCTGTACTCATATGTAAAATATCTTATTGTTGATGGATATTTAAAAATAAATGAAAACATTTGAAAACCGCTGAAAATTAAATACACTTAACCAATATAGCTAACTCAACTTCCTTCCCAAGGAAAATAAAATAGCAACAAAAACTTCAGGTCTCCACTTACTAAAAGTGTATTCTTTTATTTCTTCTCTCTCTTGTTTCACATAATTCAGGCGATTTACCAATGTTTAGGCCAGCTATTGTCATGAGATAAAATAACAATAGATGATAGTGGTCAGAAGACTCAAACTGCACAGCTTTCTTCCTCAGTAGATTTGGGAGTTTTGTGTTTCTTCTCATGATAATTTGATTATACTTTGCCAACTGCCTAAATTCTTGTACTAGAGAAATAGGTAAGGTAGCCCTCTAGTGAGTCTATTCCCTTGAAGGCAGATTTTCATGAAAGACAACAAAATACCTGCAGGATGTCTCACAGTGGCCCTAAAATGTTGTTTTGCAAATGCATATATTCAGGGTTACAAGCGTTGGTACCACCTGCTCTTGAATAGTGTGTCCTTTTTCTTCCCCAGTGCTTCCTTACCCCACCCCCATCACTTCACAAATGTACTGTTAGTTCAAATGAAAATATCAAATACTTGCTTCAATAATAAGATAAAGTTACCATCATTGCTACGGCTTGAATGTTTGTGTTCCCTCTGAAATTCATGCTGAGTCTTAATCCCCAGTGCAACAATGTTAAGAGGCGGAGCCTTTAGGAGATGATTAGTCTCAGAAGGAGAGCTGCAGTGAGACCCTCAGTCTTCTCGGTTGCATCTAAATAGTCATGGTAGAAATAGGAAAAGATTCTGAGAAGGTCTTAGATGGAAATGACAAATATTGTATTGAAAACTAGAGGAAAGGACAACCTTTTTACATAGTTGAAAAAACTTGGCTGAATTGCCTCACTGTCCTAGGGCTTTGTGGAAGGCAGAATTTAAGAGCAGTGAACTTGGATATTTGCGAACAAAATGTCTCTGTAAAGTATTCAGGTTGTTGCATGGCTTCTATTGATAGTCTTAAAGTGCTAACGAAATAAATAAATTAAAGATGGAATTCATAATAATAAAAAAAAAAGGGCACAGAAATTAGCTATTTGGAAAGTCTAAGCCTTTCCACGTAAAGAATGAAAAGGGGTGTTTGGGAGGCCGGGCGCGGTGGCTCAAGCCTGTAATCCCAGCACTTTGGGAGGCCGAGGCGGGTGGATCACGAGGTCAAGAGATCGAGACCATCCTGGTCAACATAGTGAAACCCCGTCTCTACTAAAAATACAAAAAATTAGCTGGGCATGGTGGCACGTGCCTGTAATCCCAGCTACTCAGGAGGCTGAGGCAGGAGAATTGCCTGAACCCAGGGGGCGGAGGTTGCTGTGAGCCGAGATCGCGCCA